>NC_083337.1:129855987-130155987 GCF_019175385.1 Lycium barbarum | reverse complement strand
TTACATTAGGAAAAGATTAGAATTGGCCACTAAAGATGTATGGTAGGACTGTTATTTGGGTTCGGAAAGTTGGAGTCAGTTCAAGTGACTATTGATGGTATTTAAGAGTTTTGCATTCATTCAGAGTCAGAATTGTTTGAATTAAGCTTGATGCACTATGATTATATTTCTAAAAGGACTTAGGGATTCCCAGTAAATCATCTTCACGGATTCAATGAGTTCCAGTTCAGATTTGAGGTATGACAGGTGTACTGAGCTTTATCAGGGTTTACGAATGGACTTGATAATATTTTACCGAAAGCAGCTATTCGGACTGGGAATATTTTACCGAAAGCAGCTATTCGGACTGGGATAATGGTTTACATTGGTACTAGGTAGTGATTCGAGGAGGTACCACAGTTGCGAGAGGTCTTTAGAGTGATTAGATGGTTTCCTATGGACTTAGACCAGTGAGGTACTCAGTGGTATGCTTTCGTGTTGTTATGTTAAAGTTTCCTTGATTACCGTCAGCTTTCATACTCTCTTTCTTCGTTCGAGGACGAGCGATTATTTAATTAGTATTTGATATAATGAATAGTTTGGTGCTTATTGCACTTTTGATTCATATACCCCCGTTGACCCTTCCCTGAGTCCTGTTAGTATGACTTTAACCCGCGGGGACGGGCGACATGGTTCTCGAGGTTATCGGGTGAGTTCTAGTAGGAGTTGTGAAATCTAGTGTCTTAAAGCGAAAAACCTTTGACCAAAAGTTGACTTTTGGATAAACGTGCCTGTAATAAAATTGTGACAGTTCCATCAGGTCTGGAACATAATTTATGACTTAGTGAAGTCATTGGTTAGGTTCCCGTAAGGTTTGGGTGTGATTTGAGTCATTGGTGGAGGAACGAGTTAAAGAGTTAGAGTTGACCACGATCAACATCGGATCAAGATGACCCTGTGTCGATATTTTGAAAGTTCCAACAAGTTCGTATGATGATTTTGTACTTATCCATAAGTTTTGGTGAGATTCCGAAAAGTTTTGAATGGATATGGGTTGTGTCGCGCTCGTATTCGATGTTTTCGCCTTACTTCTTTGGACATAAAGGGTGACATATTGATCAAAACCTTTGTTTGTCTTTTGATTGAAAGTGAAGTAGGAATCCTAAAATATCAATAAACCATCTAAACTTGACGGGTGGGAATTATTAATTCGTATTTATCTTTTAAATGAATTGATTAGTTGGTATTTTTCATAAATTGAACAATTAGAATAGTAAACTAAGTGATTGAGACCTAGGGTTCTATAAAAATGGTGTCTTTGTCATAGAAAGCTGTTTGTAATGGGAATGTTGGATAGAATGTGGTAGAAATTGATGGTTTATGAATATTAGGGGCTTTGATAGGTTGTTTATCACCTAGAAAATCATCCACCCTTAGAATGGGGAGAGGGAAGGGTATTTCTTTCCTTGGTATTTGCAAATTGAGCAATGTGACTCATTCAGCCTTCTATTTTTAGACCGCGAACGTATTGAGGCGTTGAGGAAAGGAAAGGTTGTAGCAGAGTGACAGGCATTATTCCAGCTCTACTCTGAGGTAGGTTATGGTTTGCTTGAGGTAGACTTTGGTTAGTTGAATATATGTTTTTGTGCTTCTATTAGGAGAAAACATGTCTAGTATTCATTTCATGATATTGTGTGGTTAAGCTCCTATGTGCTTGTGATTGAGATTGAGTGTTGTGATTGAGTGTTGTGTAGGCTTCATGCCAATATTCCTGTGTGATTTAATCTGCAGTGGATATTTTGTGATGAGAAGTTAATATAATCTTTTCGAGGGTATTATGACATGAAATGATGAGGTGAATATAGATATTACGAAGGTAAGAAATAATGTTCGGTAGAAGGTATGACAAGGCACACATGTGGCCTAGATTATCGGCTCGTGGTCCGAGGAGAGTTCCGGAAACAAGAGGTTTATTTTTATATCCCGCGACCGAGGTACTTTCCGGAGCGGAGTTTGTGCTTGGGTTTGAGGAGTGTTCCGGAACGAGTGGTACATAGACACCATGGGTCCCCTGAAGGTCATGACTACTGAGCTATGACATCAGATAGTACGTGTGTACAGCGAGTGGGGTTATTGTGGTAAATTTATTTCCGTTGTGGTTGACATGTTGTGATTCTTAGCAATTTGGTGATTGTCCGTCGTTGACTTGTTGCGATGTATTAATTTTTGTGTATGATTGACTGGCTTGTTTATTCTGTTGATTATATAAGGTATGCATGACACCAATCTTAGTCGGCCTATGATGCTTACCGGTACATAGTGTTTGAACTGATACTATCTTGCTGCATTCTTTGAGTGCAGATTTTGATATAGAGACCACTAATCGTCCTCATATCTAGCATGGAGGATATTTGTTGACAGATTTTTGGGTGAGCTTCTTCTCATTCCTGGCCGCCCGAAGATCTTCAACATATGATGTCTTTTCTTATTCTGGGCATTATGAATTATTATTGGGCAGATTTCATTTCTTAGACATGTTTTTGGCTTAGAGTCCTGTACGGTGACTTTTAAATTTTGGGGTTTGTAGTAGTTAGCACTTTCACACTTACTACAGTATTTATGGCATGATTTACTTGTTCTTATATTGTTAAATGAGTAATAATGTTTAGCTTGATTTATATTAAAATTATATTTAATGGATTAGGTGGTATGTATGTGGGTTCGCCCATTAAGATTTAGATGGGTGCCGGTCATGGCGGGTTGGGTCGTGACGAAGTTGGTATCAGAGCCACGTCAATCTCATCATACCAGGACATGTCTCGCAAAGTCTTGTAGATCGGTACGGAGACGTCTGTACTTATTTTTGAGAGGATGCCGGACAATAGGAAAACTCATTTTTTCTTTCTCCTTTCATGCTGCTTGATTCCAATTGGTATTTGCTGATTCAAATTGGTATCTGACTATCCTTCATTCTCTGGCAGAGGTGGTTGTAGAGGAGCTAGCAGCGGAGCAGCCCCAGTTGGAGCTGGCGTCCCAGTGGTTGACCCCGTGCCTCTAGTGGTCCTTAACGAGGCAGCGAGAGTTGCAACCGCACCAGCCAAGCCAGCAGCAATGCCAGTCCCACAAGGAGCTGCAGCTGCTTAGGGTGTACCAGACGAGATGGTACAAGTGCTGAATCTGTTGCATGGGTTACCACAGGCCGAAGTTATACCAGTGGGTCCAGTAGGTAGGGGTGTAGGGATAGTAGCTCCAGATCCGGATAGAGCACAGGCTCCAGGGGTTCAGTACGCAGCAGCAGTGGCGCCTCACTTGGATGAGGTTTCGAGTTTTGAGGCCTTCCCGAGGCCTATTGCAGGGCCAGTGATGACTGGTGAACAACATGATCTGTTTTGGAGGTTTATAAAAATGAAGCCTCCTGTGTTTTATGGTACTGAGTTGGATGACGCATATGAGTTCATCATCGACTATCATGAGCAGCTCCATAAGATAGGGGCCATGGATAAGTACGGGGTAGAGTTTGTGACGTTCCAGTTCTTGGTAATGCCGAGCTTTGGTGAAGGGCTTATGTGGAGTGTAGGACAGCTAGGTCTCCTCTTTCGACTTGGATCCAGTTTTACTCTGTGTTTTTGGACAAGTATGTTCCGCATACTCTGAGGGACCGAAGGAAGGATGACTTCGCTACTATTGATCGGGGGAACTCACCGGTTGCTGTGTATGAGTCCCGTTTCAACTCCCTATCTCGATATGCTCTTCAGTTGCTGCCCACTGAGGGGGACAGGGTATGACAGTTTGTGAAGGGGTTGAATACCGAGCTTCAGTTATCAGCTCTTCAACTTGTAGCCACTAGGCTTCATTCTAGGAGGTAGTGGAACACGTCCGTACTGTTGAGGGTATAGGCAGGAGATTCAGGCGAAGCCTATAAAGAAGATGGCCCGTAGGGGTGGGATGTTTAGTAACTCTTTCTCGAGGGGTCAGAGTTCACAGGTTTATTCAAGGCGTCCGGTTTAGTCCGCGATGCAGGTGTCAGCTGGGGGCCCATCAGGGGCAAATTATCAGGCTTTTGGTCAGTATCGGCTGGGCAGGGTGACCACACCGCGCGTAGGGTTGGTGCCCAGCCTAACCGAGGACGTTCTCAGGTAGGTAGAGGCAGACAGCAGCCCGGTAGGGGCGGGGCTCAGATTGGTAATGGTAATCACGGTGGTAAGTAGATGACAGGGGGGCGCGGTCATTTGTATGCCTTCCCAGGTAGTCCTGAGGCTGAGCCCTCCGATACATTTATCACAGGTACTCTCTCCGTTTATAACCGTATGGCTTCTGTTTTATTTGATCCGGGTTCTACTTTTTCCTATGCATCTACCTACTTAGTTGTTGGTTTAGATATGATGTGTTATACTCTTGTTACCCCTATTTTTGTGTCTACTCCTGTTAGGGATTCTATGGTAGTGGATAGCAACTACGCTGCGTGTGCAATTTCTTTGATGGGGTATAGTACTTTGGCAGATTTGATGATTTTAAACATGGTAGATGTCGATTTTATTTTGGATATGAGTTGGTTGTCCCCACATTATGCTATACTTTATTGCCATTCTAAGACGGTTACACTAGCCATGCCCGAGGCAGCTAGACTCCAGTAGAAGGGTAACCTTAGTCCCCTCCCTACGAAAGTAATATCCTTTGTTCGTGCTAGGAAGCTAGTAGAGAAGGCTTGTTTAGCTTATCTGGCACATATCTGTGCTACCAGTGCAGATACTCCATCCCTTGATTCGGTTCCAGTAGTACATGAGTTTATTGATGTGTTCCCCGCGGGCTTGCCTGGTATGCCACCGAATCATGATGTTGACTTCAGGATTGACTTAGACCCAGGGACTCGTCCTATCTCTATTCCATCTTATATGATGGCACCTGTAGAACTCAAGAAACTAAAAGAGCAGTTGCAAGATCTTCTGAATAAAGGGTTTATTTGCCCGAGTGCCTCTCTTTGGGGTGCTCCTGTGTTGTTTGTTAAGAAGAAGGATGGGCCTATGTGCATGTGTATTTATTACTTGCAGTAGAATAAGGTAACTGTCAAAAACAAGTATCCCATCCCCCATATTGATGACTTGTTTGATCAGTTACACGAAGCTTCGGTGTTCTCGAAAATTGACCAGGGTACCATCAGTTACAGATTCAGGCAGTGGACGTTCCTAAAACTGCTTTTCAGACCAGGTATGGGCACTATGAGTTCTTGGTTATGTCCTTTGGGCTTACAAAAGCCCCAACTACGTTCATGGATTTGATGAATAGTGTGTTCAAGCCCTACCTAGATTCATTTGTTATAGTGTTCATTGATGGCATCCTAGTGTACTCCAGGAGTAAGGAAGAGCATGAGAATCATTTTAGAATTTCTCTTGGAGTATTGCGGTAGAAGGAATTGTATGCTAAATTCTCCAAGTGTGAATTTTGATGTCTTCTGTGCCTTTCTTAGGGCATGTTATTTCGAAAGAGGGTACTATGGTGGATCCTCAAAAAATTCAGGCAATCAAGGAATAGGCTAGGCCCACATCAGTGACCGAGATTCGTAGTTTTGTGGGTCTGGCTGGCTACTATCATCGGTTTGTGAAAGGGTTTGCTTCTATTGCTTTTCATATGACCCATTTGACTCAAAAGGAGGTACCGTTTCAGTGGTCCGACGAGTGTGAGGAGAGCTTTCAAAAGCTCAAAACATTATGACTACAACACCGATTCTGTCATTGCCTATTGAGGGAAAGGATTTTGTTGTTTATTGTGATGCTTCACTGTTATATCCCGCATTTTGTACATTCGGATAATTCAAGATAATTGTGCGAAGTTAAGGGCGAGGCTATATTTCGATCTTGTTTAATATACAATTTGTTTACTAATATTATTTATGAATATTATTGGCATGGAAATATTGAGAAAGGGAAAGGGTAAAAAGGGAAATTCGCAAGATGACTCATGGAAATATGGAGGAAGGCTAAGGGCAAATTCAGAATTTGGAAAATAAATTTTCATGAATTCCAAAACAAAAAATAAATAAATAAATAAATAAATATATATATATATATATATATATATATATATATATATATATATATATATATATATATATATATATATATAGTCTTGAATAAAAAGGCCAAGTGGGCCGTGCACTATGGGGGTGTTCTTTAGCCCAAACAAGTAAATTATATATGTGTGTAATTAGGCCAATTAGTCATATTTTTCTTTTCATCTTTTGGAAGTTTTTAGAAGAAGAAAAAAAAAAAGAGAAAGGAAAGAGTATTCGGCCATGGCTTCCAAATTGAAGCCATGGAAATTGATCAAGAAAAATATTTTTCTTCTAGTATTCCAAGCAAGTTGAAGGCCCTAATTAACATGGAGTGGTTGTTGGAGCAATAAAACCATTCATTCTTGCAAGGCATCATTCTAGCCAAGTTGAAGAACTAAGTGAAAAAGGTAAGGTTTCATCTTCTTTTATATGTTGTGAGTGGTTTGTATATGTTGTAGAGTGAAGAAATGGATGAAATTCATGAAAGTGTGGATGCTATGTTGTAGCCGTGTGGGTTGGTGTTGTGGCCGAATATAGTGGTATTGTGTAGAACAAATGAATTGATTTTATTTAGTAATTTGATTGTTGTTGTGTTGTGGATTATGGAAGAAATTAATTTGACATTAGTATAGTTTCTTGTCATAAAGTTGTTAATGCATAGACTATTATTATAGTTCATGAATTTGGAAAGAAAGAATGTGTATGTTGTAAATATACTTCATGAATATCGGAAATGAGACATGTGTTTGGAAGATTGTAAGATGGGTTGTTGTAATTGAATTTGAAAGAAGGAAGTGTGTTGTTATGGTTCTTGTTGCTTTTGAAAGGTTTCGCGTGAAATGGCATGTTGGCTAGATTGTTTTGAATATTGCATGACTTATTTGAAGTACTCTTGAATTGTGTTGTAAGGTCTTGGGAAAGTAATTGAATGTGTAAGCATTGATTTTGGCTTGATTTCATATGATTGAATTGAGTATAAATGGAATGCCGTCGGATTGTGTAGAAAGAATTGTTAATGTTAGAATGTATTTTGAAATAATTGTTGAAGTTGGAAGATATGACTGTTGGTATTGTTATTGATAATTTGGCCAAGTTGCATTCTCAGGTTTGTCGTTGATAAATTTGCCGAGTTAGATTCTCGGGGATGATTTGTTTACAGGGGAAATGGTGCCGAAATTTTGGCAGATTATAAGTGAATTTGTTTGAGAAGCTAAGTCAAGTGAATGATAATGAATCTAATGATTATGTAAAAATCTTCTTGAATGTAGCATAGCAAGCTTGGATAAATAGGCGTAGCTAATAAAGCGTGGCACAGGTATGTAAGGCTTACCCTTTCTTTCTTTTGGCATGTCCTAGAACAAGTAAGGTATGATACGTATCTTGAGGTAATTCTACTCTTGATTCCGAGTTCGTTTATGATGCTTATGCACTTCTTGATATGATTACACTTAATATGATCAAGCTTATTATATGATTGGACAACGAGATGAGCGTAAAGAATTTTGTTTCTAAAAGAGTTATGTATGTGTCAATGTCCGAAGTTCTATTTGATATGTTTCCGTATGGCATTCGAGAGATATTTGATATGACCAGTGTCTTGATTTTCACATGATAGCACGTTTGATTATTCCGTTGAGTCCTTGATATATTTTGATACGTACTTATGATTCCAAAGTTCTGTCCCTAAAGAAATTCTGTAAGTATCTGTGTCCCTAACGTTCATAAAAGATCTCGGATTCGCTTTGAAATGTTCGTAAAAGTTCTATAGTAAAAATGTCCGGAACTTTCACATACTAACTCCGATTGACTTGATACGTGTTTATGATCCATCGAATATCGATAAGTGTATGTATCTATCGAGTCTTGATTTATGTGCATATGGTTTCTCACTACTCTGCTCGTGCACGCCTCAATGTATCTTTCACTGAGTCCCGGGCCAGGACATGTTCTCGTGCGCACTCCACTGCATTGTTCACCGAGTCCCTCATAGGCAGGTCAGGACACGTTATATGAATATGTATATGATGATGTGATGATACGGGAATGGCGGCCAGGATGGCATATGATAACTCTATTCACCGAGACCCGCACTAGAGGGCCGGGACACGTTATATGTATATATGATACATGATGTTGCATGCATGATTCTATCCACCGAGTCCCTCACTGGAGGGCCGGGACACGTTACATGCATATATGATATATGATTTTGGCATATGATGATTCTGTTCACCGCGTCCCTCACGAGAGGGTCGGGATCTGTTACATGCATATATATGTCATATGATTCTGGCATATATGATTTGTGCTTGAAAAGTCAGCATTTTGGCATTCTGTACCTTCTGTACTTCTGATATACGATATTGACATACATGATCTGTGCCTGGAAAATAAATATTCTGACATTCTGGATCCGTTCTCCTTCCGACATATGACTTTGGCATATATGATCTGTGTCTGGGAAACAAGTATTCTGATATCCAGGATCTGCACTTTTTCTGACATGTGACCTCTGCATACACGATTTGTGATTAGAAAATAAGCACTTTGGTAATCTGGATAATGTACTCACTCTTGTACTGTTTGTTTCGGTTATGGTTCTATTTTATGTATTTCATGCTTTACATACTCAGTACATATTCCGTACTGACCCCCTTTCATCGGGGGGCTGCGTTTCATGCCGCGCAGGTACACCCAGATGAGTAGAAGCCAATATAGAAGATGTTCCAGCGGCGTTGGCAAGCTCCACTTGCTCCTGGAGTGCTACCGAGTTAGAGTATATGTGTTATGATTTCTGATTTATGTTAGAGACTTTGCAGACAGAGTTGTGGGTATAGAATGTCAGTTTTGTAAGCGGCTCCATCAGCCGATATGTCATTTGTGTTATGTAATAAATTCCATATGATTACAGATTTCGTTGATTTGAGAATAAAGAAGAAGAATATTTTTGAAAGCCTACTATGTACTTTATGTTTAATTGATTTAAAAGTTTGACAAGATTATGTGTGTACTAAGGGTCAGAGGGTTCGCTCGGCCCTAAGTAATGGTCGGGTGCCCATCACACCCTAGTAAGGTTAGGGTGTGACATTCACGTTCTGGTTTGGGTGCTGTTTTGATGCAGGAAAAGAAGGTGATTGCTTATGTTTCTCGGTAGTTGAAGGTGCATGAGAAAAAATATCCTACTCATGATCTAGAGTTGGCAGCGGAGGTGTTTGGGTTGAAAATCTGGAGGCACTACTTGTATGGTGTCAATTGTAAAGTGTACACAGAGCATCGCAGTTTGCAACATGTGTTCACTCAGAAAGATCTGAACTCTAGACAGCGGAGGTGGATAGAACTACTGAAGGACTATGACATCACCATTTTGTATCACCCTGGTAAGGCTAATGTGGTAGCTGATGCATTGAGTCAGAAGTTGGCTAGTATGGGAAGTTTTGCTCGTTTAATTTCTTCTGAGCATCTGTTATCTATAGAAGTGCAGACTCTAGCTAATAGTTTTATGAGACTGGATATCTCTAACACAGGCAAGGTGTTGGCTTGTGTTAAGGCTCGGTCATCATTTTTAGAGCAAATTAAGGCTAATCAGTTTGAAGATGCTAAGCTATGTAAAGTACGAGATAAGGTGTTATATGGTGTGGCCAAGGAGGTCGTGATTGATGAGAATGGAGTGCTGCAAATCAAAAGGTGAGTGCGTGTGCCACCTGTGGGCGACTTGATTGAGACCATTCTGACAAAGGCTCATAGTTCGAGGTATTCTATCCACCCTAGTGTCACTAAGATGTATCGTGATTTGAGGCAACTTTACTGGTGGACTAGGATGAAGGAGGATATTGTAGAGTTCATTGCCTAGTGCCTAAATTGCCAACAGGTGAAGTATGAACATCAGAAACCTAGAGGTACATTGCAGAGAATGCCCATTCCTGAATGAAAGTGGGAAAGAATAGCTATGGATTTCGTATTAGGTCTTCCGAAGACGTGAGAGAAGTTTGACTCTATTTGGGTCATTGTTGATAGGTTGACTAAGTCTGCCCACTTTATTCCAGTGAAGATAACTTATGATGTAGAGAAGTTGGCTAAAGTTTACATTCGGGAGGTACTTAGACTCCACGGGTGCCTATCACCATTGTGTCCGACAGGGGTACCACGTTCACATCCAGGTTTTGGGAGTGTTTGCATGAGGAGTTGGGTACGAGGTTAGATCTTAGCATAGCCTTCCATCCTCAGACTGACGGGCAGACTGAGCGGACTATTCAGGTTCTGTAGGATATGCTTCGGTGGGCATTGAGATCAGTTACTGCCCTTAACCGAATTTGCTTAAAATAACAGCTGTGACTCGAGTATTGATATAGCCCCATTTGAGGCATTGTACGGAATGAGGTATAGGTCTCCTATTGGATGGTTTGATGCATTCGAGGTGAGGCTGTGGGGTATTGATCTTCTGAGAGAGTCCTTAGAGATGCTAAAGGTTATTCAAGCCAAGCTTTTGGCAGCGCAGAATAGATAGAAGGAGTAAACAAACTGCAAGGTCCGAGATCTCGAGTTTGAGAAAGGAGAGCAAGTGTTGTTGAAGGTCTCACCCATGAAGGGGGTGATGAGGTTTGGGAAAAAAGGGCAAGCTTAGCCCGAGGTTCTTTGGTCCATTTTAGATTTCAAGCATATGGGAGAGATGGCTTACAAGTTGGCTTTACCTCCAGGTTTATCAGGCGTTCATCCGGTGTTCCATGTGTCAATGTTGAAGTGGTACCACGACGATGGTTCCTATATCATCTGTTGGGATTCAGGTTTGGAAGATGAAAATCTGTCATATGAGGAAGAGCCTATTCATATCTTAGACAGGGATGTCCGCAAGTTAAGGTCCAAGAAGAAAGCCTCCATAAAAGTTCAGTGTAAGAATCGACTAGTGGAAGAAGCTACTTGGGTGACATAGTCAGATATGCGTACCAAATACCATCAGCTTTTGGCCAAGTCAGGTAACGTCTCTCTAGATTCTCATTTTTTTCTGTTCGGCGACGAATGATGTCTTAATTAGTATCTAGTGTAACGACCCTTTCCGTTCGTTATGGGAATTTAAGACTCCATTAGGAATTCTAAGGACGCGGGTGGATTCGTAGGGCGTCATTTGGTATGTATACATGTTTCGTGTTGTGTTTTTGAGGCCATGGGTGAAATGTGGGGTGATAGGGGGAAAACTGGACAGAAAATCGAGCTACTGCCCAAAATGAATCGCTGTGGCGGTAGGCTGACCGCTCCTAGCGGTCCGTTATTTTCTCTTGGGGCCGTTGTGGCGGGCCTTTGCCTGCTACAGCGATGCCGCTATAGTGGTGAGCGGATTTGTTATGGGACAACTATAGCGGTGGCGTCGCCGATATAGTGGGACCGCTGCAGCGGTTTATTGATCGCCACAGCGGTCGACGGGAAGGAAGTATCCGTGTTTTAGTGCCTTAGTTTTATATTTTGATTCATAACACACCAACACACTTCCCGACAAGCACCTAGAGAGGATTTCCAAACTAGGGCAAGTTAATCTTGAGAGGTAAGTCTCTTCGCTTTCCATTCTACCATCCCATTACCTCCGTTATTGTAATCATCTTCCTGGGTCTTTAATGGTGAAAGTGAAGTACGAACTCTAGAATATCAATAAACCTTCTAAATTTGATGGGTGGGAATTATCAACGCGTATTTATCTTTTAAATGAATTGACTAGTTGCGATTTGTCATAAATTGAACAATTAGAATAGTAAACTAAGTGATTGAGACCTAGGGTTCTATAAAAATGGTGTCTTTATCATAGAAAATTGTTGGTAATGGGAATGTTGGATAGAATGTGGTAGAAATTGATGTTTTATGAATATTAGGGGCCTTGATAGGTTGTTTATCACCTAGAAAATCACCCACCCGTAGAATGGGGAGAGGGAAGGGTATTTCTTGCCTTGGTATTTGCAAATTGAGCAATGTTACTCATTAGGCCTTCTATTTTTCGACCGCGAATGTATTGAGGCTTTGAGGAACATAAAGGTTGTAGCAGAGTGACAGGCATTGTTCCAGCTCTACTTTGAGGTAGGTTACAGTTTACTTGAGTGAGACTTTGATAGTAGAATGTATGTTTTTGTGATTCCATTAGGAGAAAGCATGTCTAGTATTCATTACATGCAATTGTGTGGTTAAGCTCCTATGTGCTTGTGATTGAGTGTTATGTAGGCTTTATGCCATTATTCCTGTGTGATTTAATCTGTAGTAGATGCATTGTGATGAGAAGTTAATATAGTCTTCTCGAGGGTATTATGACGTGAAATGACGAGGTGAATATGGATATCGAGAAGGTAAGAAACACTATTCTGTAAAAGGTATGACAAGGCACACATATGGCCTAGATTATGGGCTCGTGGTTCGAGGATAGTTTCGTAAATGAGAGGTTTATTGTTATATACCGCCTTCGAGGTTCGTTCTGGAGCGGAGGTTGTACTCGGGTCCGAGGAGTGTTCCGGAACGACTCGTACATGGACACCATGGGTCCCCTGCAGGTTATGACTACTGAGCTATGACATCAAATAGCATATGTGTACAGCTAGTGGGGTTATGGTGATAAATTTGTTTCCGTTGTGGTTGACATGTTGTGATTCTTGGCAATTTGGTGATTTGTTGTGATTGTCCGTGGTTGACTTGTTATGATATATTGATACTCGTGCATGATTGACTGGCTTGTTTATTCTGTTGATTTCATAAGATATGCACGATACTAATCTTAGTCGGCCTATGATGCTTATTGGTACATAGTGTTTCAACTGATAATACCTTGCTGCATTCTTTGAGTGCAAATTTTGATATAAAGACCGCTACTCGTCCTCACATCTAGCATGGAGGATATTTGCTGACATATTTTGGGGTGAGCTTCTTCTCATGCCAGGCCGCCCGAATATCTTCTACTTATGATGTCTTTTCTTATTCTGGACATTATGGATATTTATTAGGCAGATTTCAGTTCTTAGACATGTTTTGGCTTAGAATCCTGTATGATGACTTTCGGATTTTAGGGGTTGTAATATTTAGAACTTCCGCACTTACTACAGTATTTATGGCATGATTTACTTGTTCATTTGTTGTTAAATGAGTAATAATTGTTTATCATGATTTATATAAAAACCGTATTTAATGGATTAGGTGGTATGTATGTTGGTTCGCCTATTAGGATTTAGATGGCTGCCGGTCATGGCAGGTTGGGTTGTGACAATAATTGTTCTTGCACTGTGACTTCAGTTCTTGGGATTGTATTATGACTTAGTATTTTTTCGCACGTTTAGTATTTATGTTATGACTTAAACTTATTACTGATTGTTGTTTATATTTTATGTTGAATCGAAATTTGATTAAGTAATTGGAATTAAGGGGATGGTACACCCACTGGGGGGGGGGGGGGGGGCGTTGTTAGTGTAGTTGCCGTCACGACTGTGATATTTGGGTCATGACAACTTGAGGGTTATATTTTTACACATTGTACATTGAAATTCATTATGCTATTCATCTTTGACTTTTTCTTTATTTCCTTTTCTTTATTTTGGTATGATTTTTATTGATTATATTTAGATCATAACTAAATCTTTCTACATCACTACTAGGAAAGTAGTTGTATCTTATTATAGAAACCAAATTAATTTATAACTTCATAAAACAATTGTTAATAAGTTACATGCCAATCTTCTCAAACTTGTTTTAGATTTCAATAAACTCAAATTAGAGCATCCTAAAAACTATATATAGCAAGCTAGGGAATAGATATTTTACAAGTTAGAATCATCACAGATTTATCGCACACTTTTCAAAACAACAATGAGAAAGACATGCATCACTTTGCTCTCCATGGCTTTGATGATGTTTATTACAATAGGTATATCTCCTTATTTTTTTTAATATCTTATTAAAATGAAAATTCTAATATTGCAGATATTGTTTTATGTCTAAAGACACAATTCAGTTCTTAAAACAACAATGTTTCATAATATGAATTGATAATGTTGTAGATTCTGAAATATAAATTTATGTTCACTCAAATATTATTCCTAAATATCTTTGATTTCAAGGAATTCCTTAGTAAAAGACATATCAAATCCTATTTTAATTATTTCAATATATAATCTATCAAATGGTAGCAAAACTATTTCTATATTTAATACCAACTATTTTTATGTTAAATTTTATCTATTTTTAGTTATAATTGTACTACTTTAGAATGAAAATTTGACTTCTATTTATTTATTTATAGGCTTGCAGAGTGTACAAGCTTCATTTTTGATAGGTGAACCATGCACAACAGTTGCGGATTGCCGCCATTCTTGTCAACATGGCATGATCTACTATTGCGCCAATGGATACTGCCATTGTGATATGAAGGAGGAGGCTATCGGCAAAAGTGCTGCAAGAGTTTTTAGAAAACTTGTATAAATTAATATGACATTGTGATTGTACACAAGAACAACTATTTATCACAATATCCTTTCGTTGGCGGAAATAATGAAGACTTCAAGTATTAATTGAGAATCTTGTCCCTTTTTTGATATATTTTATTAGCACGAAAAGATGGTACTTCCTTTTTTCATAACTAGATGTTACTTCTTTTATTTTATTTGTTATCATGACTTAAATTCTTATATTATATTCATACACTCTTTATATATAGTAAATAAGCATTGATATAGTCACTCAAAAATCCAAAATGAAATAAATATTGGATTATGTATAAAACTAAAAATAAATCAAGGTAAAAATGGACCTCCTATATTAATCAAAGACTAGTTCTTCATCTATCACGATCCTAAATTTGAAGGATCCGGATCGGCACTTGGCAATCCTGCTGAGGAACTATTCTTTTAAGCATGTCATAATGATTCCAAGCTGTCACGACCCAATTTCACTAAGTCATGCTGGCACCTACCTTTTCCTCCTCCGTAGACGAACCCTCATCCTAACCATTCATAAAACATAAGTAAGCGAAATAAAATCGAATAACGTAAGTCTCACAATAATAATATAAATAAATGCAGAAGTAATGAGAATTCAAACCCGGTATCTGGTGTAGTCTTACAAGAGCTCTACTAAACACTACAAGTCTGAATAGGACAATAAGTCTCAAATGATGTCCCGAAATAGAAATAAGACATAACTAGTAAGAGGATTCTTTGGGCTGCGGTCGTCATTACGCTCACCCTGAATAGACTCGACGGAAAACTCAAAAATTAGCCACGAGGAGATGAAGCGAAACCTGATGAGTACTCTAGATCCATAAAAGAAAGCAACAAGTGTAGGTCAGTACAAACAAGTACTGGTAGGTATCATTGGCCGACTAAGGCCAGCTAACATATATGAAGGCAATAAAGTAAGATAAACACGTAAACAGTAAGGTACAAGTCATCACTAAACAAGTATCCATAATACGAATCACAGCCTATGTTATAGAATCGAAACCCAATTGTGCCAAATCTCAGTATATCAACTCCGAATCTATCAATCACAATACATATCACGCATCTAAGCCATTTTGTGCCAAGTCTCAGTATATCGACTCTGAATCCATCAATGTCAATACACATCACACATCTAAGCCCAATTGTTTCAAATCTCAGTATATCAACTCTGAATCCGTCAACCACAATACATATCATAATCAACCAAGAGAGAGGATAAGATGCAATGCAAGATGTAAATGATATGTATGCAATGCATATGCTCGTACACATGTACTCCGACGACGGAACGTCACGTCTCGGTAGCACAACCTATGTGAGACCTGCGAAGTCTGTGTACCAGTCACTCCGCACACAGTCCAGAGATGACTCACTATCCGACCAACACGCCTCATATAAGTCACTCCGTACACAACCCAAAGATGACTCAATATAAAATATGTCTCAGAAGAATATCGGTCACTCCACACAGCCCAAAGATGACTCATATCAGTCACTCCGTACATAGCCCAGAAATGACTCGTATCAAATAGGTCTCATATCAGTCGCTCCGCATACAACCCAGAGATGACTCAGTATCCAATGCAATAATGTATGAAGTATGAATGCAATGCAAGTGAAATATCAATGGATCAATCAATCCCAAATCGTGCCACGCATGGGCACACAAGTAATATCATCAATAAGGAAACAAAATAAGCCATAACAGAGTCAATGCTCTCATCTCAATAGTAACAATAAAAAAAGTGCCACAATATGGGCATACAACTAATATCATTAATAAGGCTACACCATAAGCCACAACAGATTCAGAACTCTCATATCAATATCAACAGGTATGGTGCCATAATATCATAATCATGATATATAACTAACCATCAATACCTAATATCTAAACGTGGTGATCAGCCAACAAGTACATAGAATAAATAGGTCAACAATGCAATGGGGTAGCTAGCTCCCAAAATCATACAACAAGGCCTAACCTAAAGTAATATCCAACCCAAACTTCATACCCGAAGGTTTACATGCATTCACCGACAAGATCATCAAAGCATACGCTTCACTAATCGAAGTCTCACCATAAGGTAAGCCGCACCATACTTGGAAAGCTGAACAACAAATCTCCAATAGTCAAACCGTGGTCTTTCCCTTCCTTTGTGCCTCGTGATAATGAAAGTCTAAATACATACAAATGGGACAATCTTGACCTGATGTTGACCGTGGTCAACTCCAAATAATACCAAAAGGAGTTTCTCAACAAACCACCCAAATCATACCCGAACCTCTCGGGAACCGAACCAATAACTCAACAAAGTCATAAATGACATTTTGGACCTAATGGATTTTCACAATTCGATTACAGGCACGATTACCAAAAAGTCAACGTTTGGTCAAACTTCGCAAACTTAAGCCTTCAAAATTCCAAAACATAGATTTTCTTCTTCGATTCTCATTTGATCACCTCAGGAATGGAGTCACCCATCCCCACGAGTTGTAAACATCCCAACAAAGCTAACAGAAACAAAAAATCTTGGATCTAGGTCTAATTTCTTCCCACGATTATCTTTTCACCGTAAATAGACATATTAAACATTAACCGACATAATTGTCAAAAACGAACCAGATGATCTCTAAAATTAGCCCATCAATTTCCACAAATCATAACTAATATTTCAAATCTAACGGAATCTTCAGATTGAAAATCGGAGTACGTTTTCCGGAAGTAAACAATTTATCCAAATAATTAAATTCTGGAATTTCCAAAGTGAAACCTTATCTCGAAGTGAACCAAATGATATTCGTTTGAATTCAAATTTGGCTAGCAAGTCACAATAATTATAACGGAGCTTCTAGAATAGACGACACGTATACTAGAGCGCCGGTTCTCAGAACGACCGATCGGGTCGTTACAAAAGCATATAATAGAACCGAATCATAAGGATATCCTAAATAAGATAACCAAATAATGTCATAGTATGAGTACATAACTGAAATAATAATTCTAAACTCGAAAAATTAAGTCAGTGGAACATCGAAGCCATAAGAGGAAATCATAAAATCAAAGTCGCAAGGGTCATTCATGCAAAACAATCCTGCGAAGTTCACTCACACAAAAAAATGTCATGAGGGCAATTCATACAAAACAAAGCTGTTAGGGCCATTCATACAATCAAAGATACGAAGGCCATTCATACAAACAATGCCGCAAGAAAAATTCATACAAAATAATGCCACGAGGGCCCTTTACGCAAAATAAAGCCCTGAGGACCATTCATACAAAATAATATGGCAAGGTACATTAATACAAAACAAAGCGTCAAGGGCCATTCTTGCAATCAAAGCCACGAGGTCCATTCATGCAAACAATGTTGTGATGGTCATTCATTCAATCAATCTTATGAGGGCCATTGATATAAACGATGTCATGAGATCCATTTATACAAACAATGTCGCGAGGGCCATTCATACAAACAATACCACCAGAGTCATTCATACAAACAATATCACTAGCGTCAGTCATACGAACAATATTGTGACGGTCATTCATATAAAAGAACCCCGCAAAGGTTATACAAACAAACTAATGCCACAAGGGATGTATAATCCAATAAAGGCCTCAAGGGCCATACAACTGAACATACGCCGTGAGGAACAGAGAATCAAACAAACCCCACAATAACTATACAATCAAACAATGTTGTAAGGGCTATGCAATTGAACAAATAGTCAAAATAGACATATCATGACTCATCCCAGAGGATCGAGTATGCACCCACGCTTACCCCTAGTGGCCGAACCCTTCCCCTTACCAACATTCATTTTAAACATACGAAAATGAAATAGAAATATTTAAGCAGTCTTAGCATATATAAGATAGAATAAGTGCCGAATAAGAACTATATAAACCCCAACATCTAATCTAAATACAGTACAAGAGCTACTAATAATACTCAACAAGTCTGGAGTAGATATAAATCTCATAGTATGAATATTGTCTCAGAAGGCAAGAGAAGAAAAGTAACAAAAGCGGAATCTCCAGGCTGCGGAATATATTAAGTAGCTCACCCTGCAAACTCAGCAAACAGGCATCAGGATCACTCGCGAGCTCCGAAATTAGAGTCTGTGCCGAATTCTGCACTCAAAAAAGAGTACAGCAAGGTAGTATCAATACAACCAACTAGTACTAGTAGGTATCATAGGCCGACACAAATTAGTTTTCATATATGAAGAAAGTAATCAACTAAATGCATATACGATGCAATGCACTGGCCAATTGTCCATACCATGCACACATGCTAAGGACGGAAACCTTCACGTCTCAATAGTCATGACCCATGAGGGTCCCACGTAGTCCAGTTACACCCTCATTCCGGCAAGAAACCTCGGGCAGCAAGTATATAACACACTCTGCACCTGTAACAACCTCAGATCACAGATTCTTATCTCTCTTTACCCGATCCGAGAAAGTCCTCGGATGTTCCACTTTCTCGCTTATCATCATTTAGTACCAAGTCACAGTTCATATCAATGTATCATATGAAAGGAGGATGTATGCCATGCATGATATCTCAAACAACAGTAAATCATAATCAAGATCTCATTCGTGTCTTATCATAAGTACACATTACGATTCAAGCCTAATCTCATTTTTCTTCCTAGATCTTTCCTATGATCAATGACATAACAAGAGAGACATAAATGCATACGCAAGTCACAATATAGCAAATAAGGTGACAAGCCCACAAATAACAACAAAACCAACCTAATAGTATTTCCCCACCACACCATACCCGAAGGCCTAACATATGTTCCCTGTCAATATCTAACTCCTATATATGCTTCACTAATTGGAGTCTCCTCGAAAAGTAAACCGTAACCTACCTTGATGCCGAGCAGGTGCTATGAACTATCCAACTCGAGCCTTGCCCTTTTGAAGAGCTTCTAAATGTTTGAAGTCTATTCAACAAGGTAATCTACATTAGAAATGGAGACTAATTATACCCAAAATGCTATAATACTATTCAAATCGAAAACAACCCTTTTAAACAGGGAACCGGGCCCATAAGAGCAAAATAGGAATTTTAAGTAAAAATTGGTTAATCAACACTTAGGAAGTTCCATACTATCCCTTAATTACTAATTAAACTCAGTTAATCATCACTTTCAACATTAGATTAAAAACCCCCAAATTAGAGAGGAACCATAATTTCCATGACTTTGATTCTTGAAATAAAAGGAAGATTTAAGCCTAGGAACTAATTACCCAATGATTAGATGGTATAAATCAGTAAATTCACCAATAAAGCCCAATCAGATTGAAAGAGATTTATAATCATCATCCTAGGGCTCATGAACCTATTTCCCCCAATTAGCTCATTAATACTACCATAGATTACATTTTTAAACATAAGTTAATTAAAAAAAAAAGGTATTAGGAACTTACCCAAGGAATAATTCACCCCAAAGCTCAACAAATTGCTCACACATACACGCTCTAAGAGTAGAATTTGAGAATAGACCTAAGCTCAACAAATGGTTCAAAATAGGGAAACCTAAGCTCACTGATTTAGCTATATCTGCATCCGCGGACACCTTGTCCGCAGTTGTCGACTCGCTTATGAGCACAAAGGACCCACAGAAGTGGAGTCACTTGACACCTCATATTCTCGCATCTTCTGGCAAAGTCGCATTGGCGTACACGCAGAAGCGGAAACACTCCCGCAGAAGTGGGACATCAGAAATTCTAGTTTTCACCAAGTTCCACCCAAAATCTCGACATTCATCCGAGACCTCATGGTTACAAACAAAACATGCAGACACCTGTAAAAACGTGCCACGAACTTAACCGTGGCCTCACAATTCCCAACGGACGTCGCCTTGACTCGGTCAACCCCCAAATAGCCAAAATATGGCATCCAACCAAGGGTACAAAACACTCCTAGCTGTCTCGAGAACTAAATAAAATGTCCCACCAAATCAGAATCAACCCTCCGGACCTCATGGAATAGACGAAATTTCTAAAAAATTAAATATTGGTCAAACCTCCTTAACTTTAAGGTTCCAAATTCCACAAATCTTACCAGGACTCACCCGATGATCTCGAAAACCATGTCGCCAATTTCTGCGGGTAAAAAATAGTCTAACTGAACTCGGGGAAGGGTCAATAATGGTAAAAGGATAAAAACACATAACGAACAAATGGGTCATTACATCAGATATCAGTTAAATAACCGCTCGTCCTGGAACGGAGAAGGAAGGAAACGAATTCATGTTGTCGTTAATTGAGAAATTAATGAAGACTTGGAAGACTTGCGGTGTAGGAGCTTAACCTAAAGCTTTGCTTGATTATGTGATATTTGTAACTCTTGATGTTTATTGTTTGTCTAGATGTTGACTTGTTGATTCTGTAATTTCATATGCGTGAACTAATCTTAGTCAGCCTGTGATGCTTACCGTTGCATGTGTGTATTGATACTACACTTGCTGCACTTTTGCTAAGGGCAGAGTTTGAGAAAGGACCATCATTGAGACCCCGCTTCTAGCCTTAAGGCTATTACTGCTGAGATTCTGAGGGTGAGCTACCTGCCTGTCTGCAGTCCTGAAGTCCATCTTATTATTGTCTATAACTCATTTCTCTAGACTATGATTTCATGTATTCAGACTTATGTACAACTCTTAGACATCATATTGGATAGTCGTTCTTGTACTGTGACTTTAGTTCTTGGGGATGTATTATGACTTAGTATTTTTTCGCACATTTAGTATTTGTGTTATGACTTAGACTTATTAATGATTGTTCTTGTTATTTATGCTGAATCATAATTTTATTAAGTAATTGGAATTAAGGCGATTGTAGACCCACCGGGGGGGGGGGGGTATAGTGTGGGTACCATCACGCCTGTGATATTTGGATCGTGACAACTTGAGGGTTATATTTTTACACATTGTACATTGAAATTCATTATGCTATACATTTGACGTTTTCTTTACTTTGGTAAGATTTTTATTGATTATATTTAGATCATAACTAAATCTTTCTACATCACTACTAGGAAAGTTGTTGTATCTTATTATAGAAACCCAATTAATTTATAACATCATAAAATAATTGTTAATAATTTACTTGCCAATCTTCTAAAAATTATTTTAGATTTTAATAACCTCAAATAAGAGCATCCTAAAAACTATATATAGCAAGCAAGGGAATAGATATTTACAAGATAGAATCGTCATTGATTTATCGCACACTTTTTAAAACAGCAATGAGAAAGACATTCATCACTTTGCTCTCCTTGGCTTTCATGATGCTTATTAAAACAGGTATATCTCCTTATTTTTTTAATATCTTAATAAAATGAAAACTCTATTATTGCAGATATTGTTTTATGTCTAAAGACACAAGTCAGTTCTTAAAATAACCATATTTCGTAATATGAATTGATAATGTTGGAGATTCTGAAATATAAATTCATGTTCACACAATATTATTCCTAAAAACCTTTAATTTCAAAGACTTCCTTAATAGGAGGCATATCAAAATCCTATTTTAATTATTTCAATATATAATCTATCAAATGGTAGCAAAACTATTTCTATATTCAATAACAACTATCTTTATGTTAAATTTTATCTATTTTTAGTTATAATTATACTACTTTAGAATGAAAATTTGACTTCTATTTATTTATTTATAAGCTTGCAGAGTGTACAAGCTTCAGTTTTGATAGGTGAACCATGCACAACAGTTGCGGATTGCCACCAATCTTGTCAACATGGCATGATCTACTATTGCGCCAATGGATACTGCCATTGTGATATGAAGGAGGAGGCTATCGGCAAAAGTGCAGCTGGTGTTTTTAGAAAACTTGTATAAATTAATATGACATTGTGATTGTACACAAGAACAACTATTTATCACAATATCCTTTCATTAGTGGAAATAATGAAGACTTCAAATATTAATTGAGAATCTTGTCCATTTTTTTTTATTAGCTTGAAAATATGTAACTTCCTTTTTTCGTAACTAGATGTTACTTCTTTTATTTTATTTGTTATAAAGACTTAAATTCTTATGTCATATTCATACACTCTTTCTATATAGTAAATAAGCATTGATAAAGTCACTAAAAAATCCAAAATGCCTCATATCAGTCACTGCACACACAACCCAGAGATGACTCAATATAAAATATGTCTCAGAAGAATATCGGTCACTTCGTACATAGCCCAGAGACGACTCGTATCAAATATGTTTCATATCAGTCACTCTGCACATAGCCTCGAAATGACTCGTATCTAGTAGGTGTCATATCAGTCACTTCGGACACATCCCAGAGATGACTCAGTATCTAATGCAATAATGTATGAAGTTTGAATGCAATGCAAGAGTAATATCAACGTATCAATCAATCCGAAATCGTGCCACGCATGGGCACAGAAGTAATATCATCAATAAGGCGACAAAATAAGCCACAATAGAGCCACTGCTCTCATCTAAATAGTAAAAATAATATGGTGCCACAGTATGGGCATACAAGTAGTATCATCAATAAGGCCACACCATAAGCCACAACAGGTTCAGAACTCTCATATCAATATCAACAAGTAAGGTGCCATAATATCATAATCATGATATATAAATAACCATCAATACCCAATATCTCAATGTGGTGACGAGCCAACAAGTATATAGAACAAATAAGTAAACAACGCAACGGGGTGGCTAGCCCCCAAATCATACAATAAGGCCCAACCTAAGGCAATATCAAACCCAAACTTCATACTCGAAGGTTCACATGCATTCTTCGACAATATCATCTAAGCATATGCTTCGCTAATCGAAGTCTCACCATAAGGTAAGCCATAACTTACCTGGAAAGCCAAAAAATAATATCCAATAGTCAAACCTTGATCTTGCCCTTCGTTTGTGCCTCATGATAATAAAAGTCTAATCATATTCAGATATGAAATTAGAATCAAGAAGAAAATACCCAAATAACCATATTCCTAATCAAGTCCCAGACCCTAACTTATGGAATGGGAAAAATGAGGGAATTCGAAGGATACCCACAGTAGTCTTAGAAAAATTTCGGATACAAAAAGTTAGTTCAAAAACCCATTCCCAACCTCAAGGGGCAAAATGGCCATTTCATAAGAAAATTAGGTTCAATAAGGTATTATTATTAACCTAGGACGTCATACGAATCCAATGGTACCAATTTTGACATACTTTATATCCGAACCCAAAAAGTCTCCAAAAATGGGAATTCAAGCCACGAATGGCAAAATCAAAATTTTAGTTCAAAATCATTTTACCCATTATTTATGGAGCCGATATACAAAGAAATGACTGAAATCCATCCAATAATTCATGTTTAATTGAAAAAAAACCAAGTTCAAGCCTAGGGTTTCAAATCCCCAATTTACCTCTCTTAATTCAAGAATCTTAGCATGAAAAATCCTAGTAAACGGTGGAATAATCATAAAAGGTGTTTGGAATCTTATCCAAATGATAATTCTTGAAAGATTCTCTTCAAGTCTCCCAAAATCGACCTTCTAAGATTATGAGAAACCCCAAGCAAATAATAATAATGAAAACGCCCAGCTGTCCGACATATATCTGGTGCTAGAACGATCACAAAGATAACTTTTGATAACTCCAATAGATTCCTGGCAAAATTTCACTTAAGTTAGGCTTTTGAATCACCTCATTTGGCCTTGCAATAAGTGTGATATGGTGGTTTCAATTTTTGGAAGAAGACAGAAATTTAAAGGACGATCTTAGTAGCAACTTCGTAATTTTCGGATTAGTTAATTTTTAAAATTCTTTTCTTTCCGTTTGTGGCTGAGCTCGAGGTGAAAGGAGCATAAAGGGTCTCCAATTTCAAACTCGACCAAGGCTGTGCGTAGAAAAGGTAATCTTCTATCCTTTTTGCTCTATTTTAGTTTTCGTTTGCTTAATCATGTGTTAGGTATTATGTTAGTCTGTTTTGTTTAGTTTAGTATTACATAGTTAGTATAATGTTGTGTAGGGTTAAGTACGTCATTAGTTAGATATGCATCATATAAGTGTGATTAGTAGTGAATAGCTCTTATGTTAGATAATAGATGTTGAAACCATCGCTAGTATCATTGTTGGATGATATGGTTACCATGTGATAATAGATGATCTATATTGGGACTATTTGTTTTTGCTTTAAAAAAAACTAGGGGATTGTTCTATATGTGTATATGCTTTGAACCATAATTAAGCTGCGTCGATCCCATTTTATCTAAGTTATAACTGCTTGAATAAATGATACCATGTTGAGACTGTTCATGCTAAGTCTAAAACTATTATGTTCCATATATCCTTTTGTTGATTGACTAAATAATGAGGGAACTTCTCTAACCTTTATCTAGGGTCATATTGGCTTGATTTAGTTTGTTTGTCTCTGGCCATTTATCTAAGGACATAAACAAAGAAGCTCTTGAATTGTTGAAGTTCTGTCTCTATGTGTTGGAGTTCATAAATCTGAAATGAGTTTTAATATTCTAAAGGTTGTTGTAGTGTGATGTGGTGTATAAATTGTTGTGAGTCTATAGTTTTGCCACTGTTAGAAGTTAATGATCATGTACAAGTTCCTTTCTATATTAAAGTTGTTTCCCTTGTGTTATGGTTAAAAATTTTTGTTAAAAAGGATTCCAACTAAATGGTGAGTTAGACCTTAATCCATGATCCACTTTATTCTTCACTCCTTGCTTGGATTCTATTAAAATGAGTACACTAGTTTAACCAAGGCAGTTTGGTTCCCCTATTTTTTCATATATTTGTGCTTGGCATTCTTGTTTCATCTCTTTCTTTAAAAAAGGAGAAAATTAGGTTTTTAGTCTCATCTAAGAGGTTTTGTTTGTTTTCATGAACTATCTACACCCTTATGTTTTTTTGTCGGATTTTAAAGAAAAGGTTGGTTCTGTTTTGTACCTGTCTAAGTAGCTTTTATGATCTTGAGTCCTATTTGGTACTGTTTTAGTCACTGGTTTACTATTGAAACTTTCATAATGGGTGAGTCCTACATTTGGTGATGTCAAAGCTTGAGTAGTCAACTAGCCACTTGTTAAATCTTAGAAGGATAAATCTGGTACACCATTTGAATTTGATCTAAGTTATATATCTTTCACATTATTTGGTCTGTTGCTATGTATAAAGTAAATGTATAGGTGAATATGAATGAATACCCTTCCTTACTCAAACTTTATCCCAAACAGTTGTCTTAACATTAGTATATAACTGCATATTATAAGGAATAGATCATCTAGTATACATCGTTATCTATTTTAAAGATTTAGAAATTTTATCATGTTAAAAAAGCCCTAGCTGATGTTTGTGACTATAATTGAGTAGTTAACTGCATTTCTCTTCTCTGTAAATTCTTAACTTGGTTTTACCTAGGCTTATTTTTATAAAAACTGGATATACTGAATGGAGAATGATGATAAACCCTTTCCTGGATTTTAAGTGTGGTGCTCCTAATTGAATATGCAAGGAATATACCTAAGGCATATTGGGTATACACAGTTTCTATATGCTTTTGGTATGTGGGAACTTGTATATTTAGTATAAGTGTGGTATACCCCCTATGTTAGTTTCAGAATTAATAGTTGTACACTGAAGATTTACTTGGGCTTACCTTTATTTTGTTTATTGCATTTGGGCTTTATTTTTTTTCATGTTTTGGGCCTGCCCTCTTACTCATCTTGAGCAAGTTGTATATGGGATTGTTACACTTTTATTTCTTATCTGATCAGTCCATTAAGTATAGAAATACATTTGCAACATGTTTTGAGTTTTTCTTCATAGTTAACCTCTTAGTATTCTTATTTATTTAGTTGTTAAGGCCTAGATACTCTCTAACCATTACCTTATTTTCCCCCCTTTATGTTGAATGGGATTGCTCCTCGAGTCGACTCTTATTTGCATAAACCTGTTGGGCCTAAGATCCAACCATTTTCCTTGATCGAGTATGAAAAATAAGCGAAAGGGAAGCTAATATCATGGAAGTCCTATCCATGGGTGAAAATGGATGCTGGTGGCCTTGGGCAGGCCCACCAGCTAAATTCTCTTTCTTTCTCCTTCATTTTATATTTATATATATGTGTGTATGTATATTGTAAACAAATATGTGAAATATTGGAACCTCTATGAATGTAGAACTTAGAAAAATGTTTAGTACTATAGATAAGTCGCCTCAAACGATTTTTTTCCAAAATTGGCTAATCCTTAAACACAAGCATGAAATTGGTATTCACTTAAATTTTAAAACCACTCTTTTGACAAACATGGATTGTTTGGATTTGAAACACAAGTTATGGATTTGGGCTTATCCCCTTTGTTAAATTCTGGACAGACAGAATAATAAGAAGAAAAATAATCTTTTGAGACTTCGGCCTATATATGGATTTATTTTCAAAAATTATAACTGATTTTACTCTTTGGGCTCTCGGTATTAAGTAGGATTAAAATGGCTGTAAAAATTGGTTTGAGACTTATTTGTGAAAATAGAACAATTTGGAAGTATGGTTAGAAAACAACTTCAGATTCTGGATAACTTAAAAAAACTACTAACTTTTGTTCTGAAGTAATTTTGGGAAAGGAAAGAAAGGCTTTGGGGCCAAAAGCCCAGAACTTAATGTCATGATCCTAATTACCAATCGTGCAGGCACCTACCTTATTATCACTAGTAGGCGAACTCTTACCTGTTAACCCATTAATCACTGGCTAAGGGCCGAAGTCTAACTATTACACCCCAAAATCTGATAGTTATCGTACAAGGACTCTAACTAACAATGTCTAAAGAATGAAGTATATCTCAAATATAATAATAAATAATGTCTGGAATAAAAGTAGACATCTGGAAAGAGAGATCTTCAGGTGGCATGGCATGGATAGAAGCTTACCCTCGAATCTAATCGACCAAACTAGCTTCAAGTTGGAGATGTAGTGTGGATGAAATCTCTGAAACAATATATGCACTCAAAAAGGGTGCAGCAAGGTAGTATCTGTACAAACACTATGCACCGGTAAGCATCATAGGCTGACTAAGATTAGTTCACACATATAAGTATAAAACCAACAAGATATACAGATAGGCACTTAATACTCAAATCCAAGTCACAAAACATCTCATAATAGAGTCACAACCTAAGATGAAGCTTCATAATCTCACATGATAATCACAAGTCCAGGTTTCATACCTAGGTAGGGTCACTAATCCATGATTTAACTCAGTCAATGATCATATTTATTATCACAATAGGCATTCAACATCCATACAGAACCAAACGAGCATATAATAACGCGGAATAAAATGTAAAGATATGCAATGTAAAATATAATTATATGCAATGCACTGGCCAAATACGCACTGTACACACATGCTACTGATGCATATCTCAGTAGTCATGACCTGTAGAGGACCCATGGTGTCCATGTACTCTCGTTCCGGATCCACTCCTCGGACCCGAGCCATAAATTCTCTGCCTCAGAAAGAACCTCGATCACGGATCCATATCGTGTACCACTCATTTTCGGAATGAACCTCGGACCATGAGCTCACAACAAGGCCACGTCCTGCCCCTCAGTCAAATGTGCCTTTTCATATGTATGGTAACACCGTCATATCACTCTCGATAATCAGTTCATCAAGTACATGTATCATATAGCATCACAAGAGCAACAAGAAGATTATATTAACCTCCTCACTAATTTCACATCACAATGTATGTCTGAACGTATTCCAGTTCATTAGTATGTAGGGACTATGACTAATTAGCAATATCAATGTCAAACACAAGGTATCATGCCACAAGTCTTCCAAACCATTCCATCATGCATGTGTGTATGAATGCATAAATGAGTGTAAACATGGTAAATCAACGCAAACCAATAAAGCAATAGTGAAGGTGCAACTCACAAGCCACAAGTCACATTAAGACTTGGATCACTCAGCCATGAAATGAATCATGCAATCGTCTCAACCAACATAATAGTCTATGACCCTTTTTACTTCTACATGTAGCAAGTATGCCACACAACTAATCACAGCTAAGTCTTGTATCAACAAGAAACTCCACTTTTCTATATATTATGGTCAAACAATAAATGATACATCAAGTGTTCATCTAAGTACTATCGTAAATAGATAAATCACAATTCAGGTCTAAACTCATTATCCCTTCCTTTCTCCGATGATATGTGTCACAAGAAGAGAGAATTGAGTACCACACGACAATTCAAGTAATAAGTCTAATTACAATAACGGGTCAACGAGCCATCATAAAAAATAATCAACTTAATAGAATTCTTCCCTGAATCGCCACAGTATGAATACAACTACACCTCATATTTCAGTGCATAAAGCAATGGCGACGAGCCCACAAAATTAGAAGTCATGCCAACCTAGCTAATATCCAACCAAAACACAATGTCCGAAGACCTGATTATGCTTTCTCCCGTCAATTATACATAATACAAACATTTCTCTAATCAATGTCTAACTAAAGTAAACCATTACCTACCTCGAATGCAGAGCAGGATCCGCGAACGACTCCGCACAAGCCTTCTGTTTCCGAAGTGCCTCATAACGGTAAAAGTCTAATAATATGATGCCGAGTCATCAACAAACCATGTATTTAATAAAGAACAATAATTTGGGGAAGAAGACCCACATACTTCTACCCTATTCAACTGGTGCGACCATCTATTAATGGTGAGTTTATCAAAACTTCTATCTCTACAATCATTAACGTTCAACTCCTGTGGTCCTAATCAATTTTACCCTTTAAAACAGGTTTTTGGACAAAGCTTCCATTTTTGTTAGAACCCTAAGTCTCAATTCACTTAGTATATAGTTCAAAGGACTCAATTCATAATTAGGAGGAGTTAATCCAAGCCATTAGAGGATAAATAAGTGATAACTACCATAACCCATCAAGTTTAGAAAGTTTATAAATTTCTAGGATTTCTATTACAATTACACCATTAAAGACCCACAAAGAGGATGATAATCACGAGGGAGAAACAGAATGATAGAAAGGGATAGATGAGACTTGCCTTTCAAGATTTTCTTTCCCTAGCTTGGAATTTCACCCTAGGTGCTTGTTGGGAACTGTGTTGGTGTTTTACGAATTAAGAATGGCAAACTAATTGTTATAAAACCAGACTACTATTTTTCATTGACCGCTACAGCAGTCGTTTCACCGCTACAGTGGTCCCATTATGGCGGTCAAGTGACCGCTATAGCGGACCAAGGGAATCCGCATCACCACTATGGCAGTCCATCCACCACTATGGCGGTATCGCCGTAGCATCCAACTACCCGCCACGGCGGCCACCGAGAAAATGGATGGCCGCTGGTAGCAATCCACCCACCGCTATAGCGGTACCGCCGCAGCAGTCCGATTTGGGCAGTGAGCTTGACCTTTTGTCCAATTTTTCTCCCTATCACCCAACATTTCATCCGAGGCCTAAAAAACACAAACAAAACATGCACATATACATAAAGACGTCATACGAATCCACCCGTGGCCTCAGAATTCCCAACGGAGTTCTAATTCTCTACGTCACCCCCCGACAGACTCTATAAAATCAAACAACAACCACAAATAAGTCAAGTTTCAGCTCTTAGGCTTATACAATTGAGTTTCTATTAGCTCGTTCTACCCTTAGAAAGATTCTATTTGTTGGGATGAACATATATTTCCCATACCGACCGGAAAGGTCGTTACACTTAAGGGGACAAAAACAAAGAGAATTATACTTGGGCCAAAGTCAAGGATAAGATGACTTTGCTTGCATATGAGGTGATATTGTATGAGCTTGAATTAATAAAATGGGCTACATAAAAACTTTCAAATTTCTATATATACATATGTATATATATATACTTATCAAAAAAAGGAGATATACTCCATATTTTTATATATATAATAAAAACCTATAAGTATTAAACTCATATTATTGGGACCAAAATAGTAGTGATTCAACTTGGGAGAAATCCCAAGTGCGTCTTGGTTTGGCAATAAAGTGAGTTCAACACTTATATGGATTTTTGAAACCAAAACCCCCTTTTCCAAGGCTGCTTTTTTTCGAAATTTTGAATTTATGACTAGCATGACAATTTAGCCGTAAAATAAACATCTTAGCAAGTAATCACAATAAATCACACATTAAAGCTCGAAGGTCAACCGTATTCTACGGATCCTTAATACTAGGTCCCTGGGGGATCACCAGAACCCTTACCTCGAACTCTAGTACTAAAAATGATTTTTTTCTTGCTTGAATAAACCTTTTTACCTGGTTTTCCTAATTTTCCTTAATAAATTAGGTGGCGACTCTAAAATAATTAAATCCAATTAGAGCACCAACAACCTCATAGTAGCTTTTATGCACTGGCGTAAAAGTGAACCGTAACACCAAGTGTCGGAGAGGCAAAAACACTCCCGTAGAAGCGGGACATCAGAAAATTCTGGTTTTCACCGAGTTCCACCCAAAATGCTGCTGAATGCCTCGAAAACTGAACCAAATATCCCACTAAATCATAATTGACCCTCCAGACCTCATGGAATTGATGGAATTTCCAAAAAGGTCTGTTACCCAAAACTCAACTATTGGTCAAACCTCCTTCACTTTAAGGTTCTAAATTCCTCAAATCTCACCAAGACTCACCTGATGACCTCAAAAATAGTGTCGCCCATCTCTGCGGGTCAAAAACACTCTAACGAAACTCGTGGAAGGGTCAACTTCTGGTGGCTTATTGATTCTCTGTTTTCATACGCGTGAAATAATCTTCATATGCGTGAAATAATCTTAGTCAGTCTATGATGCTTGCCGGTACATGTGTGTACTGATACTACTCTTGCTTCTCTTTTTCTGAGTGCAGAGTTTAAGAAAGGACCTTCATCGAGACCCCGGTTCTAGCCTTGAGTCTATTACTGCTATGATTTTGAGGGTGAGTTAGCTGCCTGTGAACAGTCTTGGAGTCCATCTTATTGTTGTCTATCACTCATTTTTCTAGACAGTGTTTTATGTACTGCTCTTAGGGTCCGTTTGGCTTAGCTTAAAAAAAGCAGCTTATAAGCCAAAAAAATAAGTTGGGCTACCCCAACTTAAACTTTTGTGCTTATTTTAAGCACAAAATGGCTTATAAGTTTGTCCAGCCAAACACTCATAAAAGCTGAAAACAACTTATAAGCTGTTTTCAGCAACTTTTAAGCAATCCAAATGGGCTCTTAGACATCATATTGGATAGTCATTCTTGTACTGTGTCTTCAGTTCTTAGGGATGTATGATGACTTAGTATTTTTCAGCACGTTCAGTATTTATGGTATGACTTAGACTTATTAATGATTGTTCTTATCATTATTGTCGAATCGTGATTTGATTATGTAATTGGAATTATGGGGACGGTACGCCCACCGGGGGGGTTAGTGTGGGTGGCATCACGACTGTGATATTTAGGTTGTGACAACTTGAGGGTTATGTTGTTACACAATTATACATTGAAATTCATTATGTTATACATCGTTGACTTTTTCTTTGCTTGGATAAGATTTTTATTTATTATATTTATATCATAACTAAATCTTTCGGCATCACTACTAGGAAAGTCATCATATCTCATTATAGAAACTAAATTAATTTATAACCTCATCAAACAATTGTTAATAATTTTTTTGTTGTATCTTATTATAGAAACCAAATTAATTTATAACTTCATCAAATTCTAACGACCCATTTTGTCGTGATTTCACTTTAGACCTATTTACCCCAGTTGACCCTTCCCCAAGTCCTGTTAGTATGATTTTGACCTGCGGGGATGGGTGACATAGTTCCCGAGGTTATTAGGCGAGTTCTAATAGGATTTGTGGAATCTATTGTCCTAAAGTGAAAAAGCTTTGACCAATAGTCCACTTTTAGGTAAATATATCGTAATTGAATTTTGATAGTTCCATTCGGTCCAGAACGTGATTTATGACATAGTGAAGTCATAGGTTTGGTTTCGAAAGATTTTAGTGTGATTTGAGTCATTGGTAGAGAAACTAGTGAAGTTAAAGAGTTAGTCTAGTCAAGATTACCCCGTGTTGATATTTTAAAAGTTCCAACAAGTTCGTATGATAATTTCGGATTTGTCTGTAAGTTTTGGTGAGATTCCAAAAAGTTTCAGATAGATTTCGGTTGTGTCGCACTCGTATTTGATATTTTTGGCATAGCTCTTTGGCCATAAACGGTACCATGTTTATCAAATGACCCTTGTTTTGTGTTTCGATCGAACCATTAGATTTGTATCGTAGTACGAAGCCATAGCAAAAATAATCGTCGTATTTTGCCTTCGTATGAGGGAGTTATGGTCATATTAGTACGTACAACAGTTGCTATACCGGGAGGTCGGCTGCAGCGAAGCTAGTGACCATTTAAACCCGCTAATCGAAACTAGTGACTGCCATAGAGAGACCGTTAATGAAGCTAGGGACCACTGCAGCGGTCGAAGGGGGGTATAAATCCACTTTTTATATTGCAATTCCGAGTCATTACCCAAGAAACCCCAAACACAGTTTTCAAGAGAGAACGAGACAAATTTTATTTCATTCATTGGTGAAAGCATCTTTGAGGGTAAGTCTCCACCTTTATTTGTTCCTTTACTTTTGTTCTTTAAGTTCCATGGCTAGTTAAAGGTTCTCTAATGGTGAAGAAAAATCCTAGAACCCTAGAATTAGTAAACCCTTAAATAATTGATGGGTTGTTTATTTTATTGTTGTTTAATCATCTAGGAGTATAGATTATTACTTCCTAGGATGAGAATTCGATTATTAATGATGAGAATTGGGTATTGAGATTTAGGGTCCTAATAAAAATGACAACTTTGGCCTAAAATCTGATTTGAAAGGGGTAAATTGATTAGAAACCTCTATATTGGAGGATAATGATTGTTGGGATTGAAGTTATGATAAATTCTCCATTAAAAGATGGTTTCACCCAATTGAAAGGGTAGAAGTAATTGGGTCTTCTTCCCCAATTGTTGTTTTTGTTTGATTAGAAGGTCTATCACTTACTTAGCATTATATTGCTAAAATTTGACTGTTCTGAGGTGCTTCAAAAATAGAAGGCTCGTTGGAGTAGTTCGTGGCTCCTGTTATGCATTCTAGGTAGGTTATGACTTACTTTAGTCGGCTTTGATTAGCAAAATGGATATATTGTATAGAATTGACAGGAGAAATCATGATTAGGTCTTCGAACATGGTGTTTGGTTAGATATTATCCAGGCTGGTATGATTTCTTATATGTGGACTGGTCACCATTACTTTATGTACTGAAACCTGAAGTGTATTTGTTGTGCTATGAGAAGGAAGGAGTTAATATATACTCTTCTTGTTCATTGAGATTGTTACATATCATTGCGGTTGTTGAGTGATTTATCTGAGTTGTGTAATGACTTGTGGCATGGTGCCTTGTATTCATTGTCCTTGATATGATTGGAGGATCATGTTCCATATTTATTGTTGAATTTAAAATACGTTGAGATTCATATTATGATCAGATAATAAGATTAGACTTGAATTGGATATGTACTTGTGATAAGGCACGAATGAGATCTTGATTATGATCTGTTGATGGTAATGAAGTTATGCAAGATTTGATACAACTTATGGTCTTTGTGATCTTCATAGCATATTCATTTACATTCATTGCACTGATTTCTCATTCTTGCATTGTTATTTCTCATTCTTGCATTCATACATTCATATGATGGAAATGATCCGGAAAGGATTGATGAAAGACTTATGGCAACTATGAAAGAAAATGGAACACTTTGGTGATGCAAGGCCTAGTTGTGAGGGGTACTTGCTATTATAATGACCCGTTTGGTTGTCATTGTATTTCTAACCCTTTTGACCCTTTCCCTAGCTTGGATAGCTTCTTTTTGACACGAGAGAACCGTTGACAAGCTTCTCAAGGTGTTTAGATTTGGTTCGGGTGACTTTTTTTGAAGTTTGAGCTTGAAGAGAAAAAGAGTTGACTCAAAGTTGACTTTTGGGTAAACGGACCTTTTTAAAAAATTCATCGATTTTGAGAGATCCGGATGGTCATTTAGAACTTGTGTGTATATCTAGTTTGGTTCCCAAAGCACTCGGGTGCATTTTGGGACTTGGATTGGGAAATTGGAATTAAGGTATCGAAGGTTGACTTGGTCAAAGAGACCTCCATTGGGAATTCCTAGGCCATGAGCGCGTTCGTAGCGTGTTTTTATATGTGTGGTATGTGAGCAGATGGCCTAAAAAATTAGTCAAAAAATTGCATTGAAGTGTGAAACGTGGTGTAGTGTTTGGTGTCTGGTGCTCGCTTTGGCGGTACCAGCACCGCAGCAGTGATATAGTTGAAGCGGTCACCCTGCTGCTGGAGTGGTCTTGGCCATTTGGGCTTGACCGTTGTAGCGGTCAATGCACCGCTGAGGCGGCGCTGCTGAAGCGGTCTGAGTGACCGCGGAAGCGGTGATCGGGAAGTGACTGGGGTAGTTAAATGATATAAAACCCCAAGTCTTTTCATTCATTGTTATTTCGAAAGTGGTTCATATTGGGAGCACTTCTAGAGGGTTCTTGGAGGAGATTCTTGGTGGTAAGTCCTCCTAACCTTCTTGATTATTCATCATTCCTAATCATCATAGAATTCGTCTTTCCTTGTTAGTTCCATATTAATGGAAGATTAGAAGTGGGTTTTGATGGATTTTCTATGGCTTATAAATGATGAAATTGTGGCAAGAGTAAGTCATGATTTCGGGCTTGTGGTGCGGGTTTATGTATTTCTAAGAAATCGTGGTGCGAAGAACGACTCTAGGGGTAATTGAAAAGGTGGTGGAATTAGCGTATTTTACAGGTTCAGAGTGGGCTATGATTGTGTCTATATCTAAGGGTTTGTACTATGTTGAGAAATGTTGTGGGACTTATTGATCGTGTTCAAAGGCATGGCTATATTGAAACAGAGAATTCTAGCAGAAATAGTTCTCATATTGGGAGGTCAGTTGTGTGAAAATTCGAGAATGGGGAATATGGGCAATTGGATCTTTGAGCCAAATAAAATAAGTTTGAGTGATAAGGTAAATGGGTAGTGTTTTGGCACACTTATTGCCGTAGAGGTTTTCGGGTGGGTATAATACATGTTCTTGGATTATCGTCAGCCTTCGTACTCCCCTTCTTCGTTCGAGACGAATGATTGTTTGATTGGTATCTGATGTAATGACCCGTTTGGTCGTTATTTCATTTTTGACCCATTTACCCTAGCTGACCCTTCACCAAGTCCTAAGTTTGATATTGATTGATTGATTATGTGATTACGTAATATGATATAATAAAGAAGGAGTTAATGAATACTCTTCTTGTTGACTTGGAGTAATCCCTTATTCATGCTTTTGATGAATTGATTGTGGAGTCTTCATATGACTTGTGGCATGGTGACCTATGTACTTTGATATTAAAGCATTGATTGTTCATATTCCAAATTGATTGAGCAACAAAAATACATTATGATGAGAAAGGCAATATAAATATGAAAAGGCACATTTAACAGGGGGTAGGATGTGGCCTAGTTATGGGCTCGTGATTCGAGGTCAGTTCCGGAGCTGGTGGTACATGGACACCATGGGTCCCTTGAAGGTCATGGCTATTTAAGCAAACAATACTTTTAGCATGTGTGTACGGATATGTACAGAGTTGAGATAATTCGTGGTTATGGATGTGTTGGTAATGACACGGGCTGAGTTACTTTTATTGACTAATATTTTGCGTGGCCTCATCTTATTGCGGTGTTGGATGTATCTTTTTGATAGTTTCATATGGTTTTGTGATGTTGTGCCTATCTGTCTATTCATTTGATTTTGTGATTTTATGCATGATACTAATCTTAGTCGGCCTATGATATGTAGCAGTATACAGTATTTGTACTGATACTGCCTTCCTGCTTTCTTTTGAGTGCAGATTGTGAACCAGAGACATCTACCAGACCTCATATTTAGCGTGAGGCCAGTTTCTGATAGATTTGAGGGTGAGCTCCTAACCATGCAAGACCGCCTGAAGATATTTCTCATTTTGGATGTCTATTTCATTTCAGACATTTATGTTTATTTCAGATAGTCGTTCATTCTTTACATAGTTATGTTTTAAAGTCCTTGTTTGATGTCTTTTGAATTTTGGGGTCGTAATAGTTAGGACTTCCGCACTTTCATTATATCCTTGAATATATTAAAATTTACTGATTAGATAATGACTGGTTAAGGGGATTGGTTCGCCCACTAGGTGAATTAGTGTGGGTGTCACTCACGACAATTTGGGTCGTAACAAAGTTGGTATCAGAGCCCTAGGTTTGTTGATCTCGTGGTACATAGACATGTTTATTAGAGTCTTGTGGATCGGTACAGAGACATCTGCACTTATCTTCGAGAGGCTATGGAACACTAGGGAAATTCTAATTCTTTCTTTCTTTCTTTCATGATAGTTGATTCTAATTGGTATCTGACTTCCCTTTCTATTCTCTCACATATGGTACGGACTCGTGCAACAACAGCAGCTAATAAGGTACCCGCGCCGGCCACTGGGGTCGCAGCTGGCGGTAGAGGTCAGGCCACTGTTCGTGGTAGAGGCTAGGCCTGGGGCTGTGGCCATGGTAGAGGCAGGAAAGCAGCAGCACCAGCCAGCGGTGGGGCTCATACGGCTGGTTAGGACCGCGTTGAGTCCACTGAGCCTTTTGTAATTCCAGATGATGCAGCAGAGTTTACAAAAGCACCAGTTCATCTAGATATTATAGCTCCTCCGGTGTTGTAATATGTGATGGTTCAAGTGTTGAACCTGCTGAACAGGTTGATAGAGGCCGGTGTGTTACCAGCTATTCTATGTGCTCAGGGTGCCAGAGTGGGTGATCCAGCTCCAGGCGGAATTCGTACTCCAGTTTTACAGTATGCTGCAGCTGTGGCTCTTCATTTGGATGAGGCTCTGGGACTAGAGCTATTTCCTAGACCAGTTGGAGGTTCAGTGTTGACTGGGAACGAGCAAGATTTGTTTTGGATGTTCACTAAGATGAAGCCTCCAGAGTTCTTTGGTACTGAGGTTGAGGATACTTATGAGTTCATCATGGACTGTCATGAGCGGCTCCATAAGATGGGGGGCAGTGGAAAAGTATGGGGTTGAGTTTGTGACCTTCCATCTCTTGGGTAATGCCAAGTTATGGTGGAGGGCTTTTGTAGAGTGTAAGCCAGCGGGTTTACCTCTATTAAAATGGACTCAGTTTTACCAGGTGTTCTTAGACAAGTATGTGCCTCGTACTTTGAGGGACCACATGCATGATGAGTTCAGTAACATCGAGCAGGGTAATTTGTCTGTGGCTGCTTATGAGGCTCGGTTTCACTCGTTGTTTCGCTATGCCCTTCAACTGGTTCCCACTGAGGAGGAAAGGGTTAAGAGATTCGTGAAAAGGTTAAACACTGCTCTTCAGTTGTCAGCTCTTCAGCTTGCAGCAACAGGTGCTTTCTTTCAGGAAGTGGTGGATCATGTAAGGACTGTCGAGGGTGTTAGGATTGGTAGTTATATTAGGTACGCGGAGAAGAAGGCCCAAAAAGGTGGTAGTTTTAGTGGCTCTTTCTCTAAGGGCCAGAGTTCCCAAGTCTATTCGGGACGCCTTGTTCAATCAGCCATGCAGGCTTCATTTAGAGGCCTATCAGGGGCCACTCAACACTATTCCAGTTAGTCAAGGGGTTTGGGGGCCAGAGCTCCAGATTATGGTGGTTATTCGGCTTCATCAATTTCTTTTTAGCGTCCCACGCTAGATCGCGAATGTTCGAGTATGGTGATACGGGGCATTTCAAGAGAAATTATTCCAAACTTAGGCAAGGTGGCCAGAGTACTCAGGTTTAGGCTCCTAGAGCCCCAGCATCAAGTAGAGGGGGAGAATCTTATAGGGGTAACCGTGCTCAGTCTGCGCATAGCAGTCACACGGTAGGTGGATGTGGAAACCAACCTAATAGAGGCAGGTTTCAGACTGGTGGAGGTGGATATCAGCCTGGCAGTGGCGGAGCCCAGACAAGGCAGGTTGATCGCAATGGTTCGCAGGCTACTGGCGGAAGGATTCATTGTTATGCCTTTCCTGGAAAGACAGAGGTTGAGGGCTCAGATGCAGTTATTACAACTAACATCTCAGTCTATCACCGGATGGATTCTTCATTGTTTTACCCATGTTCTACATTTTCATATGTGTCTACATATTTCTCTATGGGTCTTCATATAGTCTGTGGTTTACTTGACACCCCTATACATGTATCTAATCTAATTGGAGACTCTATGGTTGTGGATAAAGTCTTTCGATCTTGTACTATCACGCTTACGTGGTTTGGCACTTGGGTTGACTTAGTTATTTTAGACATGGTGTATTTTGATGTCATCTTGGGTATGAGTTGGCTAGCTCCTTATCACGTAATTCTTGACTGTCATGCTAACACAGTCACCTTAGCTATGCCCGGGGTGCCTACACTTGAGTGGAAGGGTAACCTTAGCTCTTCCCCGAAGAAAATCATTTCCTTTATTCGTGAAACAAATTAGTTGATAAGGCTTTCTTGGATTATTTGTCACATATCCGTGATACCAGTGTTGACGGTCTATCTCTTGGGTCATTTCTTGCGGTAAATGATTTTGCGGACGAGTTTCTCGCAGACTTGCCAGGCATTCCACTGGACCGTGACATTAATTTTTGCATTGTCGAAGAGCCAGGGACCCTCCCTATATCTATCTCGCCATATTGAATGGCACCAGCCGAGTTGAGGGAATTAAAGAAACAACTTTAAGATCTTCTTAGTAAGGGTTTCATATGTCCAAGTGTCTCCCCGTGGGGCACTCCTGCTTTGTTTGTGAAAATGAAAGATGGGACTATGCAGATGTATATTGATTACTGCCAGTTAAATAAAGTCACCATCCGAAATAAATACCCCATCCCTCATATTGATGATTTGTTTGACCAGCTTCAGGGGGGTTTCTGTGTTTTCAAAAATTGGTTTGAGATCAGGCTATCATCAGTTCAAAATTCGAACAGATGAGATTCCTAAGACAACTTTTCGGACCAAGTATGGGTATTATGAGCTTCTAGTTATGTCTTTCGGGCTTACTAATGCCCTAGCTGCTTTTATGGATTTGATGAATGACATTTTTAAGCCATACTTAGACTCCTTTGTGATAGTAATAGTTAATGACATTCTGCTTTATTCGAAGAGTAGGCAAGATCATGAAAAACATTTGAGGGTTGTTCTTGGGTTGCTAAGAGACAAAAAGTTATATGCCAATTTCTTTAAGTGTGAATTTTTGCTTGCATCTGTGTCCTTCTTCGGGCATGTGGTTTCGACGCAAGGGATTATGGTTGATCCTAAAAAAATTGAGGCGGTGAGAGATTGGGCTAGGCTTACATCAGTGATGGAGATTCATAGCTTTGTAGGGTTGGCCAGCTACTACCGTCTGTTCGTGATAGGGTTTGCCTCTATTGCTTCACATTTGAACCGCTTGACTCAGAAGAAGATACGCTTCCAGTGGTCTCACGAGTGTGACCAAAACTTCTAAAAGCCCGAGACTTTATTGATTATAACTCCTATTCAATCATTGCCCGTGGAGGGCAAGGATTTTATGGTTTATTGTGACGCTTCTCGTTCTAGTTTGGGTGTTGTTTTGATACAGGAAAAGAAGGTGATTGCATATGCTTCCAGGCAACTGAAGATTCATAAGAAAAACTATCTTACTTATGACTTGGAGTTGGCAGCTTGGGTTTTTGTGTTGAAGATTTGGAGGCACTATCTCTATGGTGCCTGTTGTGAGGTATTTACTGATCATCGCAGTCTTCAGTATGTGTTTACTCAAGGGATCTTAATTCTAAGCAGCGGAGATGGATGGAGTTGCTTAAGAATTAAGATATTACTATCTTGTATCACCCCGGAAAGGTAGTTGCTTAAGGATTAAGATATTACTATCTTATATCACCCCGGAAAGGTAAATGTGGTGACCGATGCCTTGTGTAGAAAATCAGCTAGTATGAGCAGTTTGACTAGTTTGATTACGTCAGGAGGTCCGCTGGCCAAGGAGGTTCAGACTTTGGTTAACAGTTTCATAAGGCTTGATGTGTCTGGTTCGGGCAGAATATTAGCTTGTATTGAGGTGAGAGATCGTCATTTCTGGAGAAGATTAAGGCCAGACAGTTCGAGGATGCAAGTTTGAGTAAGATTAGAGATAAACTCTTGCGTGGTAAGGCCAAGGAGGCTGTGATTGATGATTAAGGAGTCCTAAAAATCAAGGGGCATGTTTACGTTCCCTATGTTGATGATCTGATTAGGACGATTCAAGCGGAGGCTCACAGTTCTAGATACTTCATTCATCCTGGTGCTAGCAAAATGTACCGTGACTTGAGGCAGCACTACCGGTGGTCAAGGATGAAGCATGATATTCGTTGCACAATGTTTGAATCGCCAGCAGGTGAAGTACGAGCACTAGAGACCCGGGGGTACACTTCAGAGGATGCCCATTCCAGAGTAGAAGTGGGAGAGGATAGCGTTGGACTTTGTGATTGGTCTTGAGAAGACCTTAGGTAAGTTTGATTCGATTTGAGTCATTGTTGATAGATTGACCAAGTCTGCCCATTTCATACCTGTTCAGATTACCCATACTGCTCATAAGTTGGTCCAGATTTATATACGGTAGATTGTTCGCCCGTATGGGGTTCCCATTTCCATCATATTCGATACAGGCACGACGTTTACTTCCCAGTTCTGGAAGACTTTGCCTTTAGAATTAGGCACTAGATTGGACCTTAGTACAGCTTTCCACCCTCAGACCGATGGCCAATCTGATTGGACGATTCATATCCTAGAGGATATGCTCCGAACATGTCTGATTGACTTCGGTGTATATTTGGATCAGTTCTTATCATTGGCTGAGTTTGCATATAACAATAGTTATAACTCGAGCATTGATATTACCCCGTTTGAGGCTTTTTATGGGAGAAGATGTAGGTCTCCTATAGGGTGGTTTGATACATTTGAGGTAAGGCCATGGGGCACCAATCTTTTGAGAGATTCATTAGATAAGGTTAAAGTGATTCAGGAATAGCTCTTGGCAGCTCAGAGTAGGCAGAAAGAGTACGCGGATCAAAAGGTCAGCGATTTTGAGTTCATGATTAGATAACAGGTCTTGTTGAAGGTTTCACCCATGAAGGGTATGATGGAAGAAAGGTAAGCTTAGTCCAGAACTGATTGGTTAGTTTGAGGTTCTCAATCGTTTGGGGAGTGTACCTATAAGTTGGCTTTTCCTACAGGTCTCTCAGGTGTTCACCCAATGTTCCATGTCTCTATGTTGAAGAGATATCAAGGTGATGATTCGTTTATCATCCTTTGGGACTCTATCTTGTTGGATGGAATCTGTCCTATGAGGAAGAGCCTAGTGTTATCCTATATAGAAATGTTTGTAAGTCGAGGTCAAAAGAGATAGCGTCAACGAAGGTTAAGTGGAAGAACCGTCCCATTGAGGAACCTACTTGGGAGATCAAATCCGATATCTGAAAGAATTATCCCAGCTTTTCACTCAGTCAGGTATTTTTTCCTTTGTTTCTCTTCTTTTTCCGTTCGGGGACGAACATATGTTTAATTAGTATCTGATGTAAAGGCCCGCTAGGTCATTATGGGGGGTGACTTAGAAAACTAGACCTCTGTTGCTAATTCGCAGGCTGCGGGTAAGTTCGTCGCGTGTTTTTATGTATATGTGCATGTTTTGTTTGCGTCGGTAGGGCCTCGGATTGGTGTTGGAATTTTTGGGTGAAAAACTGATGGAAAAGCCTGACCTATTTGTCAAAAATGGACCGTTGCAGTGGGTGAGCGACCGCTGTAGTGGGTCTATTGTAGCGGGGATAGGCTCGCCACTGCGAGGAGCTGGGGATTGAATGAGGTCCACAATAGCGGGAGGTTTCCTACTATAGCGAGACACTGACCGCTGCAACGGTCGACGGGAGGTAGAATCAGTGTTTTATATTCTTTATTCCGGACCCATTGCCCCCACAACTCCAAAACAAATTCAAAAAACTCATGTGGCGAAATTCTAAGGCTAGGGCTAAAATACTCTTGAAATGTAACTCTTAACCATTCACTTGGTTTATTGCATCACATTGTTAGGTTCCGTCATTAGTTAAAGGTTCTCTAATGGTGAATGAAAGGATAGAACCCTAGTAGCTGCGAACCCTCGAATAATGAATGTGTTATTGATTTTATTACTGTTTAATCATCTAGGAGTATAGATTATCACTTTCTAGGATAAGAATTTGATTATTAAGTGATGAGAATGGTGTATTGAGACTTAGGGTTTCATAGTTATGGCAACTTTAGCATAAAAACCGTTTGTAAAATGGTTGAATTGATTAGAAAACCCATGAATGGATAGAATATGATTATTGGGATTAATATTAGTATGAATTCATGCTTAGTGATAGTTCACCCATTTGAAAAAGGGTAGAAATTGTTGGGTTCTCTTCCGCAATTATTGTTTGTTAAGTAGATGACCCGTTACTCACTTAGCATTATGATTGCTAGACTTTGAACGTTCTGAAGCTTTGCTAAAGGGAAAAGCTATTGCGGAGGGATTGGATTGTCCAAATTCTACTTTGAGGTAGGTTACGGTCTACTTGAGTTTGACTTTGATTAGTTGATTGTATATGTATGAAATTGATAGGAGAAACATGACTATGGCTTCAGGCATAAAGTGTGGTTGGAAATTCCTAAGTTTGATATTGATTATGTGATTAACTAATATGATATGATAAAGAAGGAGCTAATGAATGCTCTTCTTGTTGACTTACTGTAATTCCTTGTTCATGCTTTTGATGAATTGATTCTTGAGTCTTGATATGACCTGTGGCATGGTGGCTTATGTTCTTCGATATTGAAGCATTGATTGGTCACATTCCTAATTGATTGCGGAACGAAAATACAATGTAATGAGAAAGGCAATATAAATATAAAAAGGCACATTTCACAGAGGGTGAGGATGTGGCCTAGTTATGGACTCGTGATCCGAGGTCAGTTCCGAAGGGAGTGGTACATGGACACCATCGGTCCCCTGCAGGTCATGGATATTTGGGCAAACAATACGTTTTAGCATGTGTGTACAGATATGTGACAGAGTTGAGATAATTCGTGAGTTATGGTTGTGTTGGTAATGACACGGGCATAGTTACTTTTATTGACTACTATTTTTCGTGGCCTTATCTTATTGCGGTGTTGGATGATTCTTGTTGATAGTTTCATATGGTTTTGTGATGTTGTGCCTATCTGTCTATTCTGTTGATTTTGTGATTTTATGCATGATACTAATCATAGTTGGCCTATGATATCTAGCGGTACATAGTGTTTGTACTGATACTATCTTGCTGCATTCTTTTAAGTGCAAATTGAGATCGTGAGAGGTCTCCAAACCTCATATTTAGCGTGAGGCCAGTTTCCGACAGATTTGAGGGTGAGCTCCTATCCATGCCAGGCCTCCTGAAGATCTTTCTCATTTTGGATGTCTATTTCATTTCAGACATTTATGTTTATTTCAGATTGTTGTTCATTCTTTAGACAGTTATGTTTTAGTGTCCTTGTATGATGTCTTTTGAATTTTGGGGCCATAATAGTTAGGACTTCCGCACCTTTATTTATTTATGGCATGACTAGGCAGTTTGGAGATTTTTAGTATCATTATATCCTTGAATGTGTTAAAAGTGGCTGATTAGAAGATGGCAGGTTAAGGGGATTTTCTCACCCACTAGGTAAATTAGTGTGGGTGCCACTTACGGCTATTTGGGTTGCGACATCGTTGGTTTAGTTCTCAAAAGGTTTGGGTGTGATTTGAGTCATTGGTGGAGGAACTAGTTAAGTTAGAGTTAACTACGTTCAACATCGGGTCAAGATGACTTCGTGTCGATATTTTGAAAGTTCAAACAAGTTTGTATGATGATTTTGGACTGATCCGCAAGTTTTGGTGAGATTTCGAAGAGTTTCAGATGGATATGGGTTGTGTCGCACTCGTATTCAATGTTTTTGCCCTAGTTTTTTGGCCATAAAGGGTACGATATGGATCAAACGACCTTTGTTTTGTGTTTTGGTTGCACCATTAGATCCGTATCGTAATTATTACGAAGCTATATATACAGCAGGTACATAGACTTCGCGGGTCCCCAATGGGTCATGACTGTCGAGGAGTGGAGGTATTCCACCCGGAACATATGTCTATCGTTGCATTGCATTGCATTGCATCACACGTGCATTCATATTACATTCATCCGCATCTCTGATTCGATTGTTGTACTTATTATATTGCATGGTGTGTTTCCGCATTGATTTCCTTGGTTGATTATTAACTTGAGTTGTCATGTGCCTGATTAATTCATACTTGGGATTGATGGACTCGAGGGTTAGAGACTTTCTCCTAGGTTATGGCTTGAGGTTACGGAGATCTATTATTGGTTGTACTGGTGTTTGTGGTTATTTTGAGGAATCATGGGAAACTTGGCAGACTTGGGTTTAGATATTTCATCATAAGCTATGATTCGGCTATTTGATCCTTCTATACTTGAGTTCTTATTCTTAGACTGTGTCGTGTCTATACTTGATTGCGAGCATGTCTATTCTTCAGTTTCTTCCTTTATATATGTTAGCTAATTGTTGTCGGCCTATGAGGCCTACTCAGTACGTGTTGCTGTACTGATGCTGCCTTGAAATACACTTCTTTTTCAGGGTGTAGATTGTGTGACAGGTTCTATTTCTGATCCATGGGAATGTTTCCTGAGGCGGTGTTATTGGACACTTAGGGTGAGGTACTACCAGATTTGCAGCCCCAGTTTCCATTCTTCGTATACTTGTCATCTATTTCCAGACAGTATTTCTTTTGATGTTATTAGCCTTGTATGGCAACATTCAGATAATTCTTGTTATACATTTAGACCTATATATTTATTAGCAACTCTTGTGCTAATACATACCAGATTCCTTGGGTAGTTTATGCATTTTCGCACTTATTACTTTTATATGATATTTGAGACTTAACAGCATTTATATTATACTTCCGTTTCACAAACAACTAAGGAATGTGAACAATCAATAGATCAATATTAGGGAACACAAGTCACCATATCACAAGTCATATCAATACTCAATACTCATTTCATCAATAGCATAAATAAGGGATTTCTTCAAGTCAACAAGAAGGGTATTCATTAACTCCTTCTTTATCATATCATAATAGTTAATCACATAATCAATCAACCAATATCAAATAAGGAATTTCCAACCACACTTTATGTCTGAAGCCCTAATCATGCTTCTTTTATCAATTCCATAACATATACAATCTACTAATAAAAGTCTAATTCAAGTAGACCGCAACCTACCTCAAAGCAGAACTGGGACAATGCAATCACTCCGCGATAGCTTTCCCCTTTCGCAAAGCTTCCGAACGTTCAAAGTCTAGAAATATAGCGCTACATGAGTATTCGAATAATCAATTCAATCAATACAACAAATTGGGGAAAAGAACCCAACTACTTTTACCCCTTTTAAATAGGTGAACCATCACTAAGCGTGACTTCCTCATAATATCAACCCCAATAATCATATTCTATCTATTCATGGGTTTTCTAGTCATTCCAACCCTCTTACAAGCAGTTTTTATGCTAAAGTTATCATCTTTATGAAACCCTAAGTCTCAATATATCATTACCATCATGTAATAATCAATTTTCATCCTAGGAAGTGATATTCTATACTTATAGATGATCAAACAGCAATAAAAGCTACAACCCATAATTGTTTTAGCTCTTTCATTCACCATTAAAGGACCTTTCACTATCATGGAATCTAACATGATGATGGAATGAACAAAGACAAGGGCTGAGACTTATCATTCAAGTGTACGTAAGCCCTAGCCTCAGATTTCCACCACAAGAGTTCTTGGAAACTATTTTGGAGTTGTGTGGGCAATGGGTTTGGAATGGAGAATATAAAACACGAGTTCTACCTCCCATCAATCAGTGTAGTGGTCAAAGCCTCGCTGCAGCAGTCTCGCTATAGCGTGAACCTTCTCGCTATGGGGGACCTCATTTAATTTCCCTCGCCTCACTACGGCAACCTTCTACCCGCTACGACGGACTCGCTACATCGGTGCCTCGCCTGCTGCAGCGGTCCATGTTGACCAGTAGCTCAGTTTTTTCACTAGTTTTTCACCCAAACATCCCAACACCAATCTGAGGCCCTACAGACACAAACAAAACATGCCCATATAAATAAAAACACGCTACGGACTCACCCGCTGCCTCAAAATTCCTAACTGAGATCTAGTTTTCTACGTCACTCCCCATAACAACCTAGTGGGTCGTTACAGATCATAAGGTATAGTTCTTGTTATGACCAGCCGAAAACAGGTCCTCTAGATGCCTTATAACCGAGCTTTGTGAAAGTTTCAAAAGGAATTGAGTGAGCTCTCGCGTAAGAGAGGATCATTCAAGTCAGTTTTTTTGTTATTGGGATAGGTGAATTCTTATAGATCCATCCCCCGACGCCTTCGCTATCGTAAGAATATAGCGATCGAAGAGCTATGGCTCAGTTGCTTCGCGTATTACACCGTATTGCCCGAAGGGGGCATGCTGCAAGAGCGTAGGTGAGGCCCATGGCTTCTCGAAGCCGAGAGGCTAAAGAAAAGGTCAAGTCCATTAACTGATGAAAAGAAGAAGGAAATGTCTCTTGTTCTTTATTCTTATGTTGTTGGTAGTTTGATTGAGAATTTGTCTTTTCAGAACTATCGCCCCAATAAAAATAATATTCTTGTGATAGGCCCTCGATTCCAGCGCATGAGGCGCAGGCCCCCGTATATCAGAGTGAACTAACTCAAATAGTACACTACAATGACTCTCACTATAGGAATATTACTTTAGAATATGCTTAGCCCTCTTACATACATAAGACAGTACTAAGTTGACAGCTTGGATAGGACTCAACTCTTGGAGTTGAGAGACAAGGACATTATCGATTTTGCATTAGGAAAATAATAGAATTGGCCGCTAAAGATGTATGGTAGGACTGTGATTTGGGTTCGGAAAGTTGGAGTCAGTTCAAGTGACTATTGATGGTATTTAAGAGTTTTGCATTCATTCAGAGTCAGAATTGTTCGAATTAAGCTTGATGCACTATGGTTATATTTCTAAAAGGACTTAGGGATTCTCAATAAATCACCTTCACGGATTCAATGAGTTCCAGTTCAGATTTGAGGTATGACAGGTGTACTGAGCTTTATCAGGGTTTACGAATGGACTTGATAATATTTTACCGAAAGCAGCTATTCGAATAGGGATAATGGTTTACATTGTTACTAGGTAGTGATTCGAGGAGGTACCACAGTTGCGAGAGGTCTTTAGAGTGATTAGATGGTTTCCTATGGACTTAGACCATTGAGGTAGTCAGTGGTATGCTTCTTGTTTTGTGATTTGAAGGTCTAAGAAGATCTGTGACTAGCGAAGTTGGCTATGAGTAAGATCAATTGGATGGAATTATTTAGAGTTGCTCTGATAAAGCAAGGATTATTCTTTGGCAAAAGTAAGTCATGGTTTTGGGCTAATGCATATGTTTTTCTAAGAAATTGTGGTGCAAAGAACGACTTTAGAAGTGTGAAAGAAAGGTTAACGGAATCAGAACATTTTATCGGTTTGGAGTGGGCTATGATTCTGTCTATATCTAAAGGCTTGTGTTGTTTTAAGGAATGTTTGTGGGACCTATTGATCGCGTTAAGTGGTATGGCTATATTAAATCAGAGAATTCTAATAAAAGCAGTTATTTATTTCGGGGATCAGTTGTGAGAGAAATTCGAGTATGAAAATATGGAAATTGGGTCTTTTAGCTAAATTAGAGTAAGTTTTGATGGAAAAGGTAAGCGGCAGTTATTTTAGCGTACTTCGTGCCGTGAAGGCTTCCGTGTTGTTATGTTAAAGTTTCCTTGATTACCTTCAGCTTTCATACTCTCTTTCTTCGTTCGAGGACGAGCGATTATTTCATTAGTATCTGATATAATGACTAGTTTGGTCCTTATTGCACTTTTGATCCATCTACCCACGTTGACCCTTCCTTGAGTCCTGTTAGTATGACTTTAACCTGCGGGGATGGGCGACATGGTTCTCGAGGTTATCGGGCGAGTTCTAGTAGGAGTTGTGAAATCTAGAGTCTTAAAGAGAAAAACCTTTGACCAAAAGTTGACTTTTGGATAAACGTGCCCAAATAAAATTTTGATAGTTCCATCAGGTCCGGAACATAATTTATGACTTAGTGAAGTCATTGGTTTAGTTCCCGTAAGGTTTGGGTGTGATTTGAGTCATTGGTGGAGGAACAAGTTAAAGAGTTAGAGTTGACCACGATCAACATCGGGCCAATTTGACCTTGTCTCGATATTTTGAAAGTTCCAACAAGTTCGTATGATGATTTTGTACTTATCCACAAGTTTTGGTGAGATTCCGGAAAGTTTTGAATGGATATGGGTTGTGTCGCGCTCGTATTCGATGTTTTCGCCTTAATTCTTTGGTCATAAAGGGTGACATATTGATTAAAACCTTTGTTTGTGTTTTGATTGAACCATTAGATCCATATTGTAACTATGAAGCTATAGTTAAAAAGAATCGTCACATTTCACTTTCATATGAGGAAATTATGGTCATTTTAGCGCGGACAGCTGTTGATGTACTTGGTGTGTGCGATGTCGTGGACTTTTTGTCCGTTATGGCGGACTTCTGGTCTACAGCAGCGGGCATCTCTATGTATAAAAAAATCAGACAGCGTTCATTTTGTATTTTGAGCATATCTTAAGTTCTAGAGCTCTATTTGAGGTGTTTTTCACGGCATTGTTCTTGTCTCAATGAGGGGGTAAATATCTAACCTTTATTTTTGTTGGTTATCGATTGTATCTGAGTTTGACTGGGGAAAATTTGAGTTTTGAACCAAAAGTTGAAAAGTGAAAACTCATGGTTTTGAAGATCAAGATGATGGCCTTTAGAATAGGTTTTCTGGATCTAGACTATTTAAGCTATGGTAATACTAATTTTCACTAAAACTTCCAATTTTGCCTTTGTGGGGTCGGAGTTACATTTTTTGGTTCGTTTTGGGGTTCTGAACTAAAGTATAGCAATATGAATATTGTTGGACTCGTTTAAACTAGTAGGGTGCTATTTTGACTATATTAAACCCAATTGTTTTTTAATAAAATTACATGTTTTGCCTTTGTGGCTCGTGTTTGACTATTTTAGGTCTATTTTTGGGTTTCGGCAAAACTATGGCAATATGGGTATCCTTAGATTCATATTCTAACGTAAAATTAATATTTGATAGAGGTTAATTGTTTTGAGTCTCTCCGAAGAAGAAAGGCAAGGCTCATTACAAGGCTCAACTGGATTAGCTCGTGACACCTGTTTGGCATCGAGGTATGTTCCGACTTACCTTATGGTTAGACATTGGTTAGCAAAGCAGATGTAGAGTTAGTTATTGTCAGGGAAAGCATGTTATGCCTTGGGGTATGAATTACCTAGGTTGGTACTGTTGTTTGATTGTGGGCTTACTTGTAGCCTAGTTGTGATCTATTAGGTTGTTTCCACGTGTGTGATATTAGACTTGATACTTAGTCATCTAATTATGATTTTGAAGATTCTATCCCTCACTTATTGGGTATTATCTTGGATAGAGGAAAGAAATTGACTTATTACTGATATCGAGAGATGCGTCCATATGTGGCACGATTGATTTGATATGTTATCATTATTCATTGATATTAGGCATTGTACTTATTCTCCTCTTTCATGATACTCTGATATAAGCTGCACTTGGTATTGTTATTTGATTGTGGCTTGTTGCCTTATTATGATGTACTGGCTTGTCGTCACGTAAGTGATACTAGACTTGATGCTTAGTTACCTTATCAAGATGGTTGTTTGATTGTGGTTGTTACCTTATTGTGATATACTGGCTTGTCGCCACGTAAGTGATACTAGACTTGATGCTTAGTTGCCTTATTACGATTGTGAACCCGTATCTCTCATTTATTGGGTGTTGCCTTGTAAAGAGGAAAGATGTGATTTTTTTGTGATATTGCTATATGTGTCCATCTGTGGCACGATTGGTATTGATAGATTTTCAATTGCATTAATATCATTCATCATTCATGAATTCATACTCATATATTTGGATCGGGTTGCGCACTGCAACATAGATACATATATTGGACCGGGTTCTACGTTCTATATTGGACATGGTTGCATGTTTCGCAACATATGTGTGTGTGTAATGGATCAGGTTGTACACTATAGCAGGTACATGGACTTCGCGGGTCCCTCATGGGTCATGACTGTTGAGGCATGGAGGTATTCTGCTCATAGCATGTGTGTATCATTGCATTGCATTGCATCACACGTGCATTCATATTACATTCATATGCATCTCTGATTTGATTGTTGTACTTATTGTATTGCATGGTGCGTTTCAGCTTTGATTTCCTTGGTTGATTATTGACTTGAGTTGTCGTGTGACCGATTAATACATACTTGGGGGTTGATGGACTCGAGGGTTAGAGACTTTCTCCTAGTCTATGACTTGAGGTTATGGAGATCTATGATTAGTTGTACAAGTATTTGTGGTTATTCTGAGGAATCATGGGAAACTTGGCAGACTTGTGTTTAGGTGCTTCACCATAGGCTATGATTCGGCTATTTGATCCTTCTGTACTTGAGTTTTTATTCTTGGACTGTGTGTCTATACTTGATTGCGAGCATGACTATTCTTCAGTTTCTTTCATTATATATGTTAGCTAACTATTGTCAGCCTATGATGCCTACTCAATAAGTGTTGTTGTACTAATGCTGCCTTGCTTCACTTCTTTTCGGGGTGTAGAGTGTGTGACAGGTTCTATTTCTGATCCTCGAGAGTGTTTCCTAAGATGGTGTTGTTAGAGACTTAGGGTGAGCTATTGCCAGATCTGCAGCCTAAGTTTCCATTCTTTGTATACTTGTCATCTATTTCCAGAGAGTATTCCTTTAGCTATTATGAGCCTTGTATGGCAACATTCAGATAGTTCTTGTTATATATTCAGACTTATGTGTTTATTAATAGCTCTTGTACTGATACAGACCAGATGCCTCAGGTAGTTTATGTATTTCCGCACTTATTACTTTTATATAATATTTGAGACTTAACAGCATTTATATTATTCTTCCGCATTGATAGATAGTATGTTGGGTAAGGGAAGGGCTCGCCTATAAGGGTGTGGAATGGTAGGTGCCCGTACGACTAAGCGATTTTGCGTCGTGACAGTTTTCATATGTGTGAACTAATCTTAGTCGGCCTATGATGCTTACTGGTACGTGTGTGTACTAATACTACTCTTGCCTCACTCTTTTTTAGTTTAGAGTTTGAGATAGGACCTTCGTCGAGACCCCGTTTCTAGCCTTCAAGCTATTACTGCTGAGATTCTGAGGATGAGCTACCTTCCTGTCTGTAGTCCTGGTGTCCATCTTATTGTTGTCTATCACTCATTTATGTAGGTTGTGTTTTCATGTATCCAGACTTATGTACTACTCTTAGACATCATAGTGGATAGTTATTACGACCCTTTCTGGTCGTTATGGGAATTTAGGACTCCATTGGGAATTCCAAGGCCGCGGGTGTATTCGTAGGGTGTCTTTTAGTATGTATGCATGTTTCATGTTGTGTTTTTAAGGCCTTGGGTGAAATGTGGGCTGATAGGGGGAAAACTGGACAGAAAATTGAGCTATTGCTCAAAATGCATCGCTGTGGCGGTGGGAGTACCGCTATAGCGGTACCGCTCCCAGCAGTCCGCCATTTTCTCTTAGGGCCGCTGTGGTGACCCACTGCTTGCTACGGTGATGCCGCTATAGCGGGGTGGTGACCGCTATAGTATTGAGTGGATTTATTGTGGGACTGCTATAGCAGCGGCTTGGCCGCTATAGCGGGACCGTTGCAGCGGCATAGTGACCGCTGTAGCTATCGATGGGAAGGCAGTATCCGTGTTTTAATGCCTTAGTTTTATATTTTCATTTGTAACGCACCAACACCTAGAGAGGATTTCCAAGCTAGGGCAAGTTAACCTTTAGAGGTAAGTCTCTTTGCTTTCTATTCTACCATCCCATTACCTCTGTTATTGTAATCATCTTCCTGGGTCCTTAATGGTGAAAGTGAACTAGGAATCCTAAAATATCAATAAACCTTCTAAACCTGACGGGTGGGAATTATTAACACGTATTTATCTTTTAAATGAATTGATTAGTTGGTATTTTTCATAAATTGAACAATTAGAATAGTAAACTAAGTGATTGAGACCTAGGGTTCTATAAAAATGGTGTCTTTGTCATAGAAAACTGTTTGTGATGGGAATGTTGGATAGAATGTGGTAGAAATTAATGGTTTATGAATATTAGTGTCACACCCTCATCTTGATAGGGCATGATGGTCACCCGACTCTCATTAGAGTCGAGCGAACCCTTAAACGTTCGCTTTACCAAAATCTGTCATTTCAAAAACTTTTAAAACATGGAACTTTTCCAAATAGAGATCATTGTCTTTATACAGATTATGAAAACTTTCAATCAATTGCGTACTTTTTACCAACTGAAATCATCTGAAAATACATACTCTTTGACATCTACAAATGATTCGCACTTTTTACCACAGGACATTGTCTGCAAAGTCTCTAACATATACAAAATACCATGACAGAAGTACTTTGACCCGGCAACACTCCGAACTGAGATGGAGATCACCAATCCCGCTGGAACACCTTTAGCAAAGTCTTCTACTCATCTGGGTGTACCTTCGTGGCATGAAACGCAGCCCCCAAGAAAGGGGGTCAGTACGGAATATGTACTGAATATGTAAAGCATCACTGAATCATAAACAATGAAAGGCGTAACAGTAAACCAGTTTAGAGGCAACCCGGAGTAACCTGGAAAAGCATTTTGAACCGTGCCATGTAGTGCCTTACATAAATTCTAGCACACAATATAAGTACAGCATACCCAAATTCTAGAATACACAATGTGAATATAGTATCATAATAGTCCCTTCGGACGGCCGCTTCCGGCAGAGTAACAATGATGGCCCCTTCGGGCATGCCGCCGGCATAATAATGCTAGTCCTGGCCCCTTCGAGTATGCCGGTTCCGACATAATAATAATGATGATGGCCCCTTCAGGCATGCCGCGTCCGGCATTATAATAATGATGGCCCCTTCGGGCATGCCGCTAGCGACATAATAATACTAGTTCTGGCACCTTCGGGCATGCCTCTCGCGACATAATAATAATAGTCCTGGCCCCTTCGGGCATGCCGCTCGTGACATAATAATACTAGCCCTGGCCCCCCCTTCGGGCATGCCACTTGCGACATAATATTAATGATGATGGTGTCAACACAACTTAATCCACAAATATCAATACAAAGAAATAATGCTATGGAGTGTAAACACAAATCGTAATCGAAACGAAATAGTAAAATCTCGAACCCCCTTCGGAGTGGTTTTGAAAATCTAATTAGTAAGATATCGCACCCCCTTCGGAGTGGTTTTGGAAATCAACTTTATGCTTCCTTTAGTACAAAACTAATTTTTCTCGAAATCATTAGTAAACCCTAAACATGTTTCAAGTTAATCCGAGTTGGCATAAGAAAGGTAACAACCATATGCACGAGCAGAGTAGTGGGAAACTAATTGCACATAAATCAACTTTTAAGACTCGATGGATAAGTATACTTACCGACGCCTGAAGACTCAGAAATAAGTTTCGGGTCAATCCGACTTAGTATAAGAAAGTTATGAGCGTTTGAAGTACAAAACCTTCTACGAACGTTTCAGAAGCTATTTTTAGAAAATTAAAGCAACAATCATACCAAGTACCTTTCAAATATCGTTATGGACATCATTCATTATAGAACCCCCCATGAACGTTTCTAACGCAATCCGAGTTCACTTATGAGATCTATGAACGTTATTCGTTATAGAAACTTCTACGAGCATTTCCTAGACAATCCGAAACCATCTACGAAAATTAGGGACATTACTACTTACAGATCTCTTATAAATAAAACAAGAACTCTTTATGCTCTTCTTGTTATACATTCATATAATAAGCTCGACTATACTAAATATACGCATATTAAAAAGTGAATAAGGATCATTAACAAGCTCGGAATCAAGAATAGAGTCACCCCAAGTTAAGTATCATAGCTTACTTAGCTCTAGGACACGCCAAAAGAAAGAAAAGGTAAGCTTTACATACTTGTCCCACGTCCAATTAGCTACGCTTATTCGTCCAAACTTGCTAGTCTATATTCAAGAAAATTGACATAATCATTAGACTCATCGACATATGCTTGTCTTAGTCCTTCAAATGAATTCATTTATATTCTGCCGAAATTTCCGCAGCATTTCCCCTGTAAATACACCATCCCCGAGAATCTAACTCGGCCAATTTATCAACAACAATCCGAGAATTCAACTCGGCCAAATTATCAACAACAATACCAACAATCACATCTCCAACTCAACAATTATTTCAAATGCATTCTAACGCTAGCAATCCTTTCTACACAATTCGACGGCATTTCACTTATATTCAATTCAACCATATATAGTCAAGCTAACACCAATGATTTCACATTCAAGTATTAATCCGAAATCATTCTAACATGATTCGAGAACACTTCAAACAATTCAACCAACATACCACTTCCCGAAACCTTCCAAATTCAACAAGAACAATAACTACATATTTTCTTTCCTTCCAAATTCATAAACAACACCAACAATTCACATACTAACAAAATTATTTTCCATAGATACAAGAAATGGTTTTAATATCACATTAGCTTCTAAACAACTCTCCAACACTTACGACTTCATCTCGAATCATCAAACTTTCATTATCAACATAGAATTCATGACAACAACAACCAAAATACTAAGCAAAATTGGTCCCTTATCTCTACACAACACACACGGCCAAGCACCACATATACACGACCACAACATACATCCATATTTTCATGAATTTCATCCATTTCTACATACCACAACATACACAACCATTCATAACATATAAAAAGAAGATTAATTCTTACCTTTTTCCTTTAACTTCTCACTTGGCTAGGGTGATGAACTTGAAATAAAGAGGGGTCTACTTGCTTCAACAATTATCCCACGTTAAAGAGGACCTTAAAATTGGTAGGAAGGCTAGAAGAAAATATTTTTTTTTGATCAAGATTCAAGGGGTCAATTTTTGGGCACCATGGCCGAATGGCCCTTGCTCTTTGCCTTCTCCAAGTTTCTTGAAATTTCCAAGTGGTAAGGATGAAAAAATATGGTGAATTAGTCACCTTTTGTCTTCTTTAATAAGCTTCCGTGTGGGCCATAGACCACACCACATCACATGGACACTTGGCCCATTTATTTCATGAATTATAAGTTTCCAAAAAATTCACTTTTAACCCCAAACTTTCCTTAATATTTCCATGGACCATCTTGTGAATTTCCCTTTTTGCCCCTAGCCTTTTATTAATATTTCCACTTCAAAATTTTTCATGAACATCTTGTGTGCTAAACAAGGTCAAAAATATAGCCTTGCCCTTAACTTCCCGCAATTATATCGAATTATCCGAATACGCAAAATACGGGATATAACAATTAGGTGCTTTGATAGAAAATCATCCACCCTTAGAATGGGGAGAGGGAAAGGTATTTCTTTCCTTGATATTTTCAAATTGAGCGATGTGACTCATTAAGCCTTCTATTTATAGACCGTGAACGTATTGAGGCGTTGAGGAAAGGAAAGGTTGTAGCAAAGTGACAGGCATTGTTCCAGCTCTACTCTGAGGTAGGTTATGGTTTGCTTGAGTTAGACTTTGGTTAGTGGAATGTATGTTTTTGTGATTCTATTAGGAGAAAGCATGTCTAGTATTCATTTCCTGATGTTGTGTGGTTAAGCTCCTATGTGCTTGTGATTGAGTGTTGTGTATGCTTCATGCCATTATTCCTGTGTGATTTAATCTGCAGTGGATATTTTGTGATGAGAAGTTAATATAATCTTCTCGAGGGTATTATGATGTGAAATGATGACGTGAATATAGATATTACGAAGGTAAGAAATAATGTTCGGTAGAAGGTATTACACGGCACACATGTGGCCTATATTATGGGCTCGTGGTCCGAGGATAGTTTCGAAAACAGGAGGTTTATTTTTATATCCCGCGTCCGAGGTACTTTTCGGAGCGGAGTTTGTGCTTGGGTCTGAGGAGTGTTCCGGAACGAGTGGTACATAGACACCATGGGTCCCCTGAAGGTCATGACTACTGAGCTATGACATCAGATAGTACGTTTGTACAACGAGTGGGGTTATTGTGGTAAATTTATTTCCGTTGTGGTTGACGTGTTGTGATTCTTAGCAATTTGGTGATTTGTTGTGATTGTCCGTCGTTGCCTTGTTGCGATGTATTAATTTTTGTGTATGATTGACTGGCTTGTTTATTCTGTTGATTACATAAGGTATGCATGATACCAATCTTAGTCGGCCTATGATGCTTACCAGTACATAGTGTTTGAACTGATACTATCTTGCTGCATTCTTTGAGTGTAGATTTTGATATAGAGACCGCTAATCGTCCTCATATCTAGCATGGAGGATATTTGTTGATAGATTTTTTGTTGAGCTTCTTCTCATTCCAGGCCGCCCGAAGATCTTCTACATATGATGTATTTTCTTATTTTGGGCATTATGAATTATTATTGGGCAGATTTCATTTCTTAGACATGTTTTTGGCTTATAGTCTTGTACAGTGACTTTTGAATTTTGGGGTTTATAACAGTTAGCACTTCCGCACTTAATACAGTATTTATGGCATGATTTACTTGGTCTTATATTGTTAAATGAGTAATAATTGTTTAGCTTGATTTACATAAAAACTGTATTTAATGGATTAGGTGGTATGTATGTGGGTTCGCCCATTATGATTTAGATGGGTGCCGGTCATGGCGGGTTGGGTCGTGACAAAGTTGGTATAAGAGCCATGTCAGTCTCATCATACCAGGACATGTCTCGCAAAGTCTTGTAGATCGGTACTGTCACGACCCAGCTAGGGGCCGCGATGGGTACCCGGGGTTACCCACCGAGCACCACTCGTTCCATTATTCGTCTTACTCATTTAATGCCCTTTTTATCACATTTATACTCAAGCATGGAAAAATCATATTTCATATGAAGACATATATATATATATCCCTTTAGGCTATAAAAATAGATAATATGTATGTATATACAATATTCCACAATAGACTTGTGAGACCATCTAACCCACACTGCGCATCTACGAGCCTCTACTGACATACTATACATGTAGACGGAACAAGACTCCGTCGTGCCCAAAATACACATATGTACCAAAAGAATAATCATGAGCACCTCCGGGCAATGGAGTGCTCTCAATCAGCTGACAGCTCCTAGGAAGCTGGATCGAGCTCATCTCCATGTCTACCTGTGGGCATGAACACAGCGTCCAAAGAAAACAGACGTCAGTACGAATGTTGTACTGAGTATGAGAGGCATAAACAATAACAATACATCAAAAAAAATGAGGGAGGTATCAAATATGGAGCAAACTGTAACTGACTGTGAATCATATAAGAAGTAATGCATGCTGACTTACTTTTATGCTCATCATCATCTCATGTATGCATGACATGTATATATATAAACTGCCCGACCATAGAGGTGCAGTGTAATAATCAATAACATTAGCCCGCGTCCAGGCCTCCCGCGTCCGGGGTACCATCTCATGCCGCCCACTAGTGGTGTCTGCCCATGCCGTTTGGCCATGGTGTATAACATAGCTGCCCGCCTTAGCGGTGACTGCCTGGCCAACTAGGCGTGGTGTAATATCATCATAACATGCTCATCATAATATGCTCGTCATAGTACATGCATGAAGACTCTAGAACAACTATACTTTATCGAGGTGACGTAAGGTCGTGAACCCTCGATCCCATTATGAACATTTATAAACATCCTGCCTCACCTTGAAAGGATTAGTATATAAGGTGAGTGTACACAGCGAATGACATCATTTACTTTATGGAAACATTATATCGTTATGAGGCTCATAGCATAGTTCTTGTCTCATATATAGCTATTCATGATCTTAGGCTCTTGGCTTTCCGGGATATAGAAGAATCGTAGGAAGGAGGGAGAATCGTGTCACAAGATTCATGCCATTTGAAAGAAAGTAATAGCCTCACATACCTTTGTCGTTTAGCTAATCTATCACTCACTTGTTCTCCTTCGATATCACGTCGCTACCTTCACGAGAGAATTTGAATTAACATTAGTTAATCGACTATAAAAACGCATCGTTATTTCTAAGGAAAATTGGGTAGCATTCCCTTTGTTTCTACTACTTTTCCCATGTCTCGTTTCAACTCCCAAACATTTACAACAACACTCACAATATCGTATCAACAATCGTCATTTATATACCTTAAGCAAAATCCACCATTTTTCTCTAATTTCCCCACATTTATGGTTCTAGCTCGTTATCGCATTTTCTCATATATAATACTTATTTCATGGTCTAATCATCATTTACAATGTATTCATAATCATAGCATGTCAACATTCATGATTCCATTCGACTACCATTCAATTGTGACAGTATTCGCCCATTCAAGACCCATTTTTCATGTCTTTCTACAATTCATGTGTCTTAGTCTTCTAATACCTTAAACAACATGATAAAGTCATGAAACTTACCTTAGGTAATGGTGGAACAAGTCTAGAGTGGAATTCTTCCTCTTTCAGCAAAACCCTACTTCTCCTCTTCTTGGATTTCTTAGTTTGGATGACTCCTACTTTAGTTTCATAGACTTTGATTCATGAATTTGATGTTGTTGATCATTGATTTCCTTGGTATTCTTGTGGTTGAAGTGTTTGGAGAATATTCTAGAGTGTTCTTGAGTTGGAGAGTGAAAGTGAGATGAAAAATGAAATGAAAGGGTCCCTTATACTTAAACTTAAAAGCTGGCCGACCATCATTATACGGACCAACATACGGTCCCGTACTATTTATACGGACCGTATGTGTGGCCGTATGTTTGGTCCAGTGGCTGGTCCTCTCTTTGGCCAATTATACGGTCCAATATACGGCTGGTACAATTTATACAGTCCGTAGGTTGGACCGTATAATGCCCAGTGATTCCATTTTCGTTCTCGTCGACTCGTTTGATCTCCGATCCTTATGGAACCTTCTTGAAACTTGTTTAACACTTCAATACCAATATAAGGGACGTTATTACTTGTCTGCAAGACATCATTATGCCATCACAGAATCGTTACTCGTTATTCTTATCCAATACAAAACATATAGTTTGCTTTGCTTAGCAACCTTCTTTCCTTATGTCGTATGCTTTTGAATTCTCGTTTGAGGTCATCAAATACTATTCCTTACTCGTTAAAATACCGCATACGTCATGACCTTCGTTGTCCTATTCACAGTACATGTACGGGGAATTTTCCAAGGTGTAACAGGTACGGAGACGTCAGTACTTATTTTTGAGAGGCTTCCGGACAATAGGAAAACTCCTTTTTTCTTTCTCCTTTCGTGCTGCTTGATTCCAATTGGTATCTACTGATTCAAATTGGTATTTGACTATCTTTCATTCTCTGGCAGATGGCGAGAACACGCGCGGTAGCAGCTAAAGGTAGAGGTGGTTGTAGAGGAGCTGGCAGCGGGGCAGCCCCAGTTTGAGGTGGCGTCCGACTGGTTGACCCCGTGGCTCCAGTGGTTCTTAACGAGGCAGCCAGAGTTGCAGCCGTACCAGCCCAACCAGCAGCAATGCCAGTCCCACAATGAGCTGCAGCTGCTCAGGGTTAGCACAGGCCAAATTTATACTAGTGGTTCCAGCAGGTAGGGGTGCAGGGATAGCAGTTCCAGATCCGGATAGAGCACAGGCTCCAGAGGTTCAGTACGCAGCAGCAGTGGCGCCTCATTTTGATGAGGTTCCGGGTTTTGAGGCCTTCCCAAGGCCTATTGCAGGGCCAGTGATGACTGGTGAAGAACATGATCTGTTTTGGAGGTTCATAAAAATGAAGCCTCCTGTGTTTTATGGTACTGAGTTGGATGACGTATATGAGTTCATCATCGACTGTCATGAGCAGCTCCATAAGATGGGGGCCGTGAATAAGTACGGGGTAGAGTTTGTGACGTTCCAGTTCTTGGGTAATGCCGAGCTTTGGTGGAGGGCTTATGTGGAGTGTAGGACAGCTGGGTCTCCTCTTTCGACTTGGATCAAGTTTTACTCTGTGTTTTTGGACAAGTATGTTCCGCATACTCTGAGGTACCGAAGGAAGGATGACTTCGCTACTATTGATCGGGGGAACTCACCGGTTGCTGTGTATGAGTCCCGCTTCAACTCCCTATCCCGATATGCTTTTCAGTTGCTGCCCACTGAGGGGGACAGGGTACGACAGTTTGTGAAGGGGTTGAACACTAAGCTTCAGTTATCAACTCTTCAACTTGTAGCCACTGGGCTTCATTCTAGGAAGTAGTGGAACACGTCCGTACTGTTGAGGGTATTAGGCAGGAGATTCAGGCGAAGCCTATAGAGAAGAAGGCCCGTAGGGGTGGGATGTTCAGTAACGCTTTCTCGAGTGGTTAGAGTTCACAGGTTTATTCAAGGCGTTCGGTTCAGTCCGCGATGCAGGTGTCAGCTGGGGGCCCATCAGGGGTAAATTATCAGGCTTTTGGTCAGTATCAGCTGGGCAAGGTGACCACAACGTGAGTAGGGTTGGTGCCAACCCTAACCGAAGTCGTTCTCAGGTAGGTAGAGGCAGACAGCAGCCCGGTAGGGGCGGGGCTCAAACTGGTAATGGTAATCACGGTGGTACGTAGGCGACAGGAGGGCGCGGTCATTTGTATGGCTTCCTAGGTAGACCCGAGGCTGAGCCCTCCGATACATTTATCACATGTACTATCTCGGTTTATAACCGTATGGCTTCTGTTTTGTTTGATCCGGGTTATACTTTTTCCTATGTATCTACCTATTTTGTTGTCGGTCTAGATATGATGTGTTATACTCTTGTTACCCCTATTTTTGTGTCTACTCCTATTAGGGATTCTGTGGTAGTGGATAGCATCTACGCTGCGTGTGTAATTTCTTTGATGGGGTATAGTACTTGGGCAGATTTAATGATTTTAAACATGGTAGATGTCGATTTTATTTTGGATATGAGTTGGTTGTCCCCACATTATTCTATACTTGATTGCCATTCTAAGACGGTTACACTAGCCATGCCCGAGGCAGCTAGACTCGAGTAGAAGGGTAACCTTAGTCCCCTCCCTAAGAAAGTATTATCCTTTGTTCGTGCTAGGAAGCTAGTAGAGAAGGCTTGTTTAGCTTATCTGGCACATATCTGTGCTACCAGTGTAGATACTCCATCCCTTGATTCGGTTCTAGTGGTACACGAGTTTGTGGATGTGCTCCCCGCGGGCTTGCCTGGTATGCCACCAGATCATGATGTTTACTTCAGGATTGACTTAGACCCAGGGACTCGTCCTATCTCTATTCCATCTTATATGATGGCACCTGTAGAACTCAAGGAACTGAAAGAGCAGTTGCAAGATCTTCTGAATAAACTGTTTATTCGCCCGAGTGCCTCTCTGTGGGGTGCTCCTGTGTTGTTTGTTAAGAAGAAGGATGGGCCTATGCGCATGTGTATTGATTACCTGCAGTAGAATAAGGTAACTGTCGAAAACAAGTATCCCATCTCCCATATTGATGACTTGTTTGATCAGTTACAGAGAGCTTCGGTGTTCTCGAAAATTGACCAGGGTACCATCAGTTAAAGATTCGGGTAGTGGACGTTCCTAAAATTACTTTCAGACCAGGTATGGGCACTGTGAGTTCTTGGTTATGTCCTTTGGGCTTACAAAAGCCCCAACTGCGTTCATGGATTTGATGAACAGTGTGTTCAAGCCCTACCTAGATTCATTCGTTATAGTGTTCATTGATGGCATCCTAGTGTACTCCAGGAGTAAGGAAGAGCATGAGAATCATTTTAGAATTTCTCTTGGAGTACTGCGGGAGAAGGAATTGTATGCTAAATTCTCTAAGTGTGAATTCTGGTTGTCTTTTGTGTCTTTCTTAGGGCATGTTATTTCGAAAGAGGGTACTATGGTGGATCCTCAGAAAATTCAGGCAATCAAGGAATAGGCTAGGCCCACATCAGCGACCGAGATCCGTAGTTTTATGGGTCTGGCTAGCTACTATCGTCAGTTTGTGAAAGGGTTTGCTTCTATTGATTCTTATATGACCCATTTGACTCAAAAGGAGGTACCGTTTCAGTGGTCTGACGAGTGTGAGGAGAGCTTTCAAAAGCTCAAAACATTATTGACTACAACACCGATTCTGTCATTGCCTATTGAGGGAAAGGATTTTGTTGTTTATTGTGATGCTTCACGTTCTGTTTTGGGTGCAGTTTTGATGTAGGAAAAGAATGTGATTGCTTATGCTTCTCGGTAGTTGAAGGTGCATGAGAAAAAATATCTTACTCATTATCTAGAGCTGACAGCGTAGGTGTATGCGTTGAAAATCTGGAGGCACTACTTGTATGGTGTCAATTGTAAAGTGTACACAGAGCATCGCAGTTTGCAGCATGTGTTCACTCAGAAAGATCTGAACTATAGACAGAGGAAGTGGATAGAACTACTGAAGGACTATGACATCACCATTTTGTATCACCCTGGTAAGGCTAATGTGGTAGCTGATGCATTGAGTCAGAAGTTGGCTAGTATGGGAAGTTTGGCTCGTTTAATTTCTTCTAAGCGTTCGTTAGCTATAGAAGTACAGACTCTGGCTAATAGTTTTATGAGACTGGATATCTCTAACACAGGCAAGGTGTTGGCTTGTGTTGAGGCTCGGTCATCATTTTTAGAGCAGATTAAGGCTAAGCAGTTTGAAGATGCTAAGCTATGTAAAATACGAGATAAGGTGTTACATGGTGTGGCCAAGGAGGCCGTGATTGATGAGGAGGGAGTGTTTCAAATCAAAGGGCGAGTGTGTGTACCACGTGTGGGCGACTTGATTAAGACCATTCTGACAAAGGCTCATAGTTCGAGGTATTCTATCCACCCTAGTGTCACTAAGATGTATTGTGATTTGAGGCAACATTACTGGTGGACTAGAATTAAGCAAGATATTGTAGAGTTCATTGCGTAGTGCCTAAATTGCCAACAGGTGAAGTATGAACCTCAGAAACCTAGAGGTACATTTTAGAGAATGCCCATTCCTGAATAAAAGTGGGAAAGAATAGCTATGGATTTCGTATTGGGTCTTCCGAAGACGTTAGAGAAGTTTGACTCTATTTGGGTCATTGTTGATAGGTTGACTAAGTCTGCCCACTTTATTCTAGTGAAAATAACTTATGATATAGAGAAGTTGGCTAAAGTTTACATTCGGGAGGTACATAGACTCCACGGGTTCCTATCACCATCGTGTCCGACAGGGGTACCACATTCTCATCCAGGTTTTGGGAGTGTTTGCATGAGGAGTTGGGTACGAGGTTAGATCTTAGCATAGCCTTCCATCCTCAGACTGACGGGCAGACTGAGCAGACTATTCAGGTTCTGTAGGATATGCTTCCTACTTACGTGATAGATTTTGGTGGGCATTGAGATCAGTTATTGCCCTTAGCCGAATTTGCTTACAATAACAGCTATCACTCGAGTATTGATATAACCCTATTTGAGGCATTGTACGGAAGGAGGTGTAGGTCTCCTATTGGATGGTTTGATGCATTCGAGGTGAGGCCGTGGGGTATTGATCTTCTGAGAGAGTCCTTAGAGAAGGTAAAGGTTATTCAAGCCAAGATTTTGGCAGCGCAGAATAAATAGAAGGAGTAAGCATACTGCAAGGTCCGAGATCTCTAGTTTGAGGAAGGAGAGCAAGTGTTGTTGAAGGTCTCACCCATGAAAGGGGTGATGAGGTTTGGGAAAAAGGGCAATCTTAACCCGAGGTTCATTGGTCCATTTGAGATTTCAAGCATATGGGAGAGGTGGCTTACAAGTTGGCTTTACCTCCAGGTTTATCAGGCGTTCATCCGGTGTTCCATGTGTCAATGTTGAAGTGGTACCACGACAATGGTTCCTATATCATCCGTTGGGATTCAGTTTTGCAAGATGAAAATTTTTCATATGAGAAAGAGCCTATTGCTATCTTAGACAGGGATGTCCGCAAGTTAAGCTCCAAGAAGATAGCCTCCGTAAAAGTTCAGTGTAAGAATCGACTAGTGGAAGAAGCTACTTGGGAGACATAGTCGGATATGCGTAGAAAATACCCTCAGCTTTTGGCCAAGTCAGGTAACTCCTCCCAAGATTCTCATTTTTGTCTGTTCGGTGACGAATGGTGTCTTAATTAGTATCTAGTGTAACGACCCTTTCCGTTCGTTATGGGAATTTAAGACTCCATTAGGAATTCTAAGGACGCGGGTGGATTCGTAGGGCATCTTTTGGTATGTATGCATGTTTCGTGTTGTGTTTTTGAGGCCATGGGTGAAATGTGGGGTGATAGGGGGAAAACTGGATAGAAAATCGAGCTACTGCCCAAAATGAATCGCTGTGGCGGTGGGAGTACCGCTAAAGCGGTAGGCTGACCGCTCCTAGCGGTTTGCTATTTTCTCTTGGGGCCGTTGTGGCGGGCCTTTGCCTGCTACAGCGATGTCGCTATAGTGGTGAGCGGATTTGTTATGGGACCGCTATAGCGGTGGCTTCGCCGATATAGCGGGACCGCTGAAGCGGCGTAGTGATCGCCGCAATGGTCGACGGGAAGGCAGTATCCGTGTTTTAGTGCCTTAGTTTTATATTTTCATTCATAACACACCAACACACTTCCCAACAAGCACCTAGAGAGGATTTCCAAGCTAGGGCAAGTTAATCTTGAGAGGTAAATCTCTTTGCTTTTCATTCTACCATCCCATTATCTCCGTTACTGTAATCATCTTCCTGGGTCTTTAATGGTGAAAGTGAAGTACGAACTCTAGAATATCAATAAACCTTCTAAATTTGATGGGTTAGAATTATCAACACGTATTTATCTTTTAAATGAATTGACTAGTTTCTATTTGTCATAAATTGAACAATTACAATAGTAAACTAAGTGATTGAGACCTAGGGTTCTATAAAAATGGTGTCTTTATCATAGAAAATTGTTGGTAATGGGAATGTTGGATAGAATGTGGTAGAAATTGATGTTTTATGAATATTAGGAGCCTTGATAGGTTGTTTATCACCTAGAAAATCATCCACCCTTAGAATGGGGAGAGGGAAGGGTATTTCTTGCCTTGGTTTTGCAAATTGAGCAATGTTACTCATTAAGCTTTCTATTTTTCGACCGCGAATGTATTGAGGCTTTGAGGAACGGAAAGGCTGTAGCAGAGTGATAGGCATTGTTCCAGCTCTACTTTGAGGTAGGTTACAGTTTACTTGAGTTAGACTTTGATAGTAGAATGTATGTTTTTGTGATTCCATTAGGAGATAGCATGTCTAGTATTCATTACATGAAATTGTGTGGTTAAGCTCCTATGTGCTTGTGATTGAGTGTTGTGTAGGGTTCATGCAATTATTCCTGTGTGATTTAATCTGCAGTGGATATTTTGTGATGAGAAGTTAATATAATCTTCTCAAGGGTATTATGACTTGAAATGATGAGGTGAATATAGATATTACGAAGGTAAGAAATAATGTTCGGTAGAAGGTTTGAAAAAGCACACATGTGGCCTAGACTATGGGCTCGTGGTTCAAGGATAGTTCCGCAAATGAGAGGTTTATTGTTATATCCCGCCTTCGAAGTTCGTTCCGGAGCGGAGGTTGTGCTCGGGTCCGAGGAGTGTTCCGGAACGAGTCTGTTATATCCCGTATTTTTATACGTCGAGTTATTCGCAAGAGAATCGACTCAAGTTAAAGACGGGATCATTTTCGGGCACGAAACAGAAAATCTTTAATTTTCGGTCTCTATTAGAAAATGAATTGTTTATGAATTTTACTTAGTGTAAAAATATTAATGGAAAGTTGGGATTAATTTACCATGATTAGATTATTAAGTGGGGGTTAAAATTTAAATCTTTCACTAAACAAGTCATTAGTGCACAAAGTGGGCCCCACCAAGACATGTGGCCAAATATAATTGGCTCAAGCCTTGGGTGGGCCACGTGTCCAGCCCATGAGCTGCATCTAAATGGGAAAATAATGACTCACAAGTCCATCCAAACCCTCATTTCATCTTCCACAACAAGCTAGAGAGAGAGAGAAGACACAAGCCATGGCATTCGGCCATGGCTAGCAAAATTGGAGCTCGAATTTCTTGATCAAAAAAATCAGATTTTCAAAGTATTCCAACCCGTTAGGAAGGCTATAATAACGTGGATTAGTCATTTGGAGCAACAAGAACAAGTATTATTTCATTTCACAACTTCTAGCCAAATTAAGGTAAGATTTCGTTTTCTTTTGTTATAAGATTGGAGTTAATGATGTTGTAATGGATCTATTAAGTTGTATTATGTGAAGTTGGAAGTAAGATTTTATTTTGATTTAAAGTTGGCATTAAAAATGGGCAGATTTGGAGTTGTTTTAATTGGGTTGAGTTTGATTAGTGTTGTCACTATTATGGTATGATATTTGTAGATAATTGTTTATATTGAAGGGCTGGAAATATGGTTATTGACATGTATAGGGGCTGTTGTCAATGGTAAAAATTATACTTGATTCCATGTGTTTGTGATTTTGTGGAATAAAGGTAGAAAATTGTATTTCGATGTTGTAGTGTTGATAGACTGTTTTGGGTTTCCTATTGAAACAAAATTGAAGTAATTCTTGTACAATGGATGGTTGTTGTTATTAATGTTATGGATTATGTGTAAAAGGTGAAAGGAAAGTTTAAATCATGTTAGAACTTGTTGTGAAATTAGAGCAGTTTCCTTGCATATAATAGTTGATGTTGTTGTTGTTGTGGGCTGTTTTGATAAGGTTTTTGGTGGAAAATCTCATGTGATTATATGGTTATTTGAGGTTGTCATTGTTATGGTTAAATTGTAGTTAGGGGTTGTTCTTGAGGAATTGGAGAACTAAGGATAGTTAAGAATTGTATTGTGACGTTATAATGGATGGGGCTGTTTTAGAACTTGTTGTAATGTTACGATAGTTTTCTTGCATATAGAGGTTGATGTTGTTGCTGTGTTGTTGCTGATGTGAATTATCAAACTTGGAGGAAAGAAGCGTATAAAATATCGTATGCGAAGTGTGTCGATCTGCTTGGTATATTCTTAGATGTTCGTGAGATTATCGGTCATTGTTATGTGGTAACTAAGGACTGTTTTGTAATGAATTTCGTGGCTGTTTTGTGATGAATTTCATGGCTGTTTTGTGATGAATTTTGTGGCTGTTTTGGGGCTGCTTGTTATAAATTTCGTGGCTGTTTTGTAGTGACATTTTGGGGGTTGTTTGTTGTAATTTTCGTGGCTGCTCTTGTTGAGTCGAAATGCAAGGATTATAGTTATGATTATGTACAATATATGTAGTATATTTGTTGGAGTATGGGCTGTTCTTGATGGCTGGTCTAACATTGTTAAAGGGGCTGGATAAACATAAGAAATTAGTGTATTAATCACTTTGTTGTTGTGGTTGTTGTACTCCATGGATGTAAAGAGAAAGAATGATAGCAATGGTGTATGTAGTGCATATGGGGCTGATTTTGTTATGTCCTTGAGTTGTGTCTTGTTATTGATGTTGTTGACCTCGTATGTGTGTTGTGGATGTATGCAAGTAGTGGAAGTGCTGCCCACTTGTTTTTATACAAGAACGAGTTATCGTTTACTAGCAACCACCAATTTGACGGATATGCTACCATTGTTATAGGTTGAAGTGCCAATCGAGACGAGTTTAAATTATTGAATTGGTACAGACGACAAACGGTATGTAAAGCCTACCTTTTTTTCTTTTGGCATGACCTTTATGAAATGAACAAATAACGTATATGTATGCTTCTAAAGAAAATCTTATTCTTAGGGCCAGTAGGATGGCTAATATCTTTGACTTCCTTAAGCTATTCCATATGGCTTGATACGTATTTATGATGTTCGAAGATTCTAGTTGTTATGTTTCCGAATGTTGTTCGAAAGAGAATCGATATGACTAAAGTCTTTTATGAATATTTTGATACGTAGATATGGTCTTAAAGTTTCTATTTGATTTGACCCATAATGTTATTTGAAAGTTCCCCTAATATGAAGGTCACTCGAATTTCCGAAAAGAGCTTCTGAAATGCCTTTAGAAAGTTCTGTACTTCAAAAGTTTGTAACTTCCGTATACTAACTCCGATTGACCCGAACCTGATTTCTCAGCCTTCGGATGCCGTAAATATATTTGTTTATCAAGTTTTGAAATTTATTTATTTATATGCATATGGTTTCCGCACTACTCTGCTCGTGCCTACTACTATGATATCGCTCGCCGGATCAAGGGCCGGTTTTATAATTGTGCGCACTATGTATATTCGGCAGTATGATGTGTTGCGGTTCCCGAGACCTCTCCATAGGGCCGGGTACCGCTTATATACGGCGTTATGATGTGATCTGGCATATGATATGTTCTGATGTTTTGATATGATGTGATGATATGATATGTTCGGGGATTGTACGGAGATTTGAAACCTTCTGGAGTATGATGTGTTGTGGCGCCAGTGTCGAAGTGGCGACCACGTTCCTGAGCCTTGTGCATGATTTTATTTGCATTATTTATGTTTTTAAAACAGGTTTGATATACTGATTTTGTAACTGCTTTCCATACTCCCTATTTCAGTTTTGATTTGGATTACTGTACTTCATGCTTTACATAATCAGTACATATTTCGTACTGACCCCCTTTCTTCGGGGGCTGCGTTTCATGCCTGCAGGTACAGACGTTTTTTTCTGGTGACTCACCCATGTAGGATATATTCTGCTACTTTGGAGTGCTCCTTTGACTCGGAGCCCATACTTTTGGTAAAGACCTTTCATTGTATATGTCTCTGTATATGTATGTATGACTATCTGGGGTACGCGGGGCCCTGTCCCGTCATATGTTCTGTTATGGTTTGTAGAGGCCTGTAGTCATATATGTGGGTCATGGGTCATGTTTGTTCGATTATATTTGTGATTTGTGCCTTAAGCGGTCCCGTTTGCTATTATGGCCAAAACGGCCCATATGTTTGTATATGTATGTGTATCCGGGCGATGTGTATTCCGCCAGCCTATCGATTTTCGGTATGATATTTCTGTACGGGTGACCGCTTAAGATGATATCTGTTTTCAGTATCTGTTTAAAATGACGTATGATAAGTTTGAATAAACCTTTGATATGTCGATCTGGTACGTAAGTTCGTTTGGGTGTCCAAATAGGACACCAGTCGCGGCCCACGGGGCTGGGTCGTGACAGAGTCGTACATGGACACCATGGGTCCCCTGCAGGTTATAACTACTGAGGTATGACATCAGATAGCATATGTGTACAGCTAGTGGGGTTATGGTGATAAATTTGTTTCCGTTGGAGTTGACATGTTCTGATTCTTAGCAACTTGTTGATTTGTTGTGATTGTCCGTGGTTGACTTGTTGTGATATATTGATACTCGTGCATGATTGACTGGCTTGTTTATTCTATTGATTTCATAAGATATGCACGATACTAATCTTAGTCGGCCTATGATGCTTATTGGTACATAGTGTTTGAACTGATAATACCTTGCTGCATTCTTTGAGTGCAAATTTTGACATAAAGACCGCTACTCGTCCTCACATCTAGCGTGGAGGATATTTGCTGACAGATTTTGGGGTGAGCTTCTTCTCATGCCAGGACGTCCGAATAGCTTCTACTTATGATTTCTTTTCTGATTCTGGACATTATGGATATTTATTAGGCAGATTTCAGTTCTTAGACATGTTTTGGCTTAGAGTCCTGTACGATGACTTTCGGATTTTAGGGGTTGTAATATTTAGAACTTCCGCACTTACTACAGTATTTATGGCATGATTTACTTGTTCTTTTTTGTTAAATGAGTAATAATTGTTTATCTTGATTTATATAAAAATCGTATTTAATGGATTAGGTGGTATGTATGTTGGTTCGCCTATTTGGATTTAGATGGCTGCCGGTCATGATAGGTTGGGTTGTTACAATAATCATTCTTGCACTGTGACTTCAGTTCTTGGGATTGTATTATGACTTAGTATTTTTTCGCACATTCAGTATTTATGTTATGACTTAAGCTTATTACTGATTGTTGTTTATATTTTATGTTGAATCGAAATTTGATTAAGTAATTGGAATTAAGGGGATGGTACGCCCACTTTGGGGGGGGGGGGGGGGGGGGGGGGCTGTTAGTGTAGTTGCCGTCATGACTATGATATTTGGGTCATGACAACTTGAGGGTTATATTTTTACACATTGTACATTGAAATTCATTATGCTATTCATCTTTGACTTTTTCTTTATTTCCTTTTTTTTTATTTTGGTAAGAATTTTATTGATTATATTTAGATCATAACTAAATCTTTCTACATCACTACTAGGAATGTTGTTGTATCTTATTATAGAAATCAAATTAATTTATAACTTCATAAAACAATTGTTAATAAGTTACTTGCCAATCTTCTCAAACTTATTTTAGATTTCAATAAACTAAAATTAGAGCATCCTAAAAACTACATATAGCAAGCTAGGGAATATATATTTTACAAGTTACAATCATCACAAATTTATCGCACAGTTTTCAAAACAACAATGAGAAAGACAAGCATCACTTTGCTCTCCATGGCTTTCATGATGCTCATTACAATAGGTATATCTCCTTATGTTTTTTTAATATCTTATTAAAATGAAAATTCTATTATTGCAGATATTGTTTTATGTCTAAAGACACAATTCAGTTCTTAAAATAACAATGTTTCATAATATGAATTGATAATGTTGTAGATTCTGAATTATAAATTTATGTTCACACAATATTATTCCTAAATATCTTTGATTTCAAGGAATTCCTTAATAAAAGACATATCAAAATCCTATTTTAATTATTTCAATATATAATCTATCAAATGGTAGCAAAACTATTTCTATATTTAATACCAACTATTTTTATGTTAAAGTTTATCTATTTTTAGTTATAATTGTACTACTTTAGAATGAAAATTTGACTTCTATTTATTTATTTATTTATTTATAGGCCTGCAGAATGTACAAGGTTCAGTTTTGATAGGTGAACCATGCACAACAGTTGCGGATTGCCGCCATTCTTGCCAACATGGCATGATCTACTATTGCGCAAATGGATACTGCCATTGTGATATGAAGGAGGAGGCTATCGGCTAAAGTGCTGCAAGAGTTTTTAGAAAACTTGTATAAATTAATATGACATTGTGATTGTACACAAGAACAACTATTCATCACAATATCCTTTCGTTGGTGGAAATAATGAAGACTTCAAGTATTAATTGAGAATCTTGTCCCTTTTTTGATATATTTTATTAGCACGAAAAGATGTTACTTTCTTTTTTCATAACTAGATGTTAATTCTTTTATTTTAATTGTTATCATGACTTAAATTCTTATATTATATTCATACACTCTTTATATATAGTAAATAAGCATTGATATAGTCACTCAAAAATCCAAAATGAAATAAATATTGGATTTTGTATAAAACTAAAAATAAATCAAGGTAAAAATGGACCTCCTATATTAATCAAAGACTAGTTCTTCATCTATCACGATCCTAAATTTGAAGGATCCGGATTGGCACTTGGCAATCCTGCTGAGGAACTATTCTTTTAAGCATCTCATAATGATTCCAAGCTATCACGACCCAATTTCACTAAGTCGTGCGGGCACCTACCTTTTCCTCCTCCGTAGACGAACCCTCATCCTAACATTCATAAAACATAAGTAAGCGAAATAAAATCGAATAACGTAAGTCTCACAATAATAACATAAATAAATGCAGAAGTAATGAGAATTCAAACCCGGTGTCTGGTGTAGTCTTACAAGAGCTCTACTAAACACTACAAGTCTGAATAGGACAATAAGTCTCAAATGATATCCCGAAATAGAAATAAGACATAACTAGTAAGAGGAGTCTTTGGGCTGCGGTGGTCATTACGCTCACCCTGAATAGACTCAACAGAAAACTCAGAAATTAGCCACGAGGAGATGAAGCGAAACCTGACGAATACTCTGGATCCAAAAAAGAAAGCAACAAGTGTAGGTCATTACAAATAAGTACTGGTAGGTATCATGGGCCGACTAAGACCAGCTAACATATATGAAGGCAATAAAGTAAGATAAAAACGTAAACAATAAGGTACAAGTCATCACTAAACAAGTATCCATAATACGAATCACAACCTATGTTATAGAATCGAAACCCAATTGTGCCAAATCTCAGTATATCAACTCCGAATCTATCAATCACAATACATATCACGCATCTAAGCCTTTTTGTGCCAAGTCTCAGTATATCGACTCTGAATCCATCAATGTCAATACACATCACACATCAAAGCCCAATTGTGTCAAATCTCAGTATATCAACTCTGAATCCATCAACCACAATACATATCATAATCAACCAAGAGGGAGGATAAGATGCAATGCAAGATGTAAATGATATGTATGCAATGCATATGCTCGTACACATGTACTCCGACGATGGAACGTCGCGTCTCGGCAGCACAATCTATGTGGGACCTGCGAAGTCCATGTACTAGCCACTCCGCACACAGTCCAGAGATGACTCACTATCCGACCAACACGCCTCATATAAGTCACTCCGTACACAACCCAAAGATGACTCAATATAAAATATGTCTCAGAAGAATATCGGTCACTCCACACAGCCCAAAGATGACTAATATCAGTCACTCCATACATAGCCCAGAAATGACTCGTATCAAATAGGTCTCATATCAGTCACTTCGCATACAACCCAGAGATGACTCAGTATCCAATGCCATAATGTATGAAGTATGAATGCAATGCAAGTGAAATATCAATGGATCAATCAATCCCAAATCGTGCCACACATGGGCACACAAGTAATATCATCAATAAGGGAACAAAATAAGCCATAACAGAGTCAATGCTCTCATCTCAATAGTAACAATAATAAGCTGCCATAATATGGGCATACAAGTAAGATCATTAATAAGGCTACGCCATAAGCCACAACAGATTCAGAACTCTCATATCAATATCAACAAGTATGGTGCCATAATATCATAATCATGATATATAACAAACCATCAATACCTAATATCTCAACGTGGTGATGAGCCAACAAGTACATAGAATAAATAGGTCAACAATGCAATAGGGTAGCTAGCTCCCAAAATCATACAAGAAGGCCTAACCTAAGGTAATATCCAACCCAAACATCATACCTGAAGGTTTACATGCATTCACCGACAAGATCATCTAAGCATACGCTTCGCTAATCGAAGTCTCACCATAAGGTAAGCCGCACCATACTTGGAAAGCTGAACAACAAATCTCCAATAGTCAAACCGTGGTCTTTCCCTTCCTTTGTGCCTCATGATAATGAAATTCTAAATACATACAAACGGGACAATCTTGACCTGATGTTGACCGTGGTCAACTCCAAATCATACCAAAAGCAGTTTCTTAACCAACCACCCAAATCACACCCGAACCTCTCGGGAACCGAACCAATAACTCGACCAAGTCATAAATGACATTTTGGACCTAATGTAATTTTCACAATTCGATTACAGGCACGATTACCCAAAAGTCAACGTTTGGTCAATCTTCGCAAACTTAAGCCTTCAAAATTCCAAAACATAGATTTTCTTCTTCGATTCTCATTTGATCACCTCGGAATGGAGTCACCCATCCCCACGAGTCGTAAATATCTCAACAAAGCTAATAGAAACAACAAATATTGGATCCAGGTCTAATTTCTTCCCATGATTATCTTTTCACCGTAAATAGACATATTAAACATTAACCGACATAATTGTCAAAAACAAACCAGATGATCTCTAAAATTAGCCCATCAATTTCCACAGATCATAACTAATATCTCAAATCTAATGCAATCTTTAGATTGACAATCGGAGTACGTTTTCCGGAAGTAAACAATTTATCCAAATAATTAAATTCTGGAATTTCCAAAGTGAAACCTTATCTCGAAGTGAACCAAATGATATTCGTTTGACTTCAAATTTGGATAGCAAGTCACAATAATTATAACGGAGCTTCTGGAATAGACGACACGTATACTAGAGCGTCGGTTCTCAGAACGACCGATCGGGTCGTTACACAAGCATATAATAGAACCGAATCATAAAGATATCCTAAATAAGATAACCAAATAATATCATAGTATGAGTAAATAACTGAAATAATAATTCTAAACTCGAAAAATTGAGTCAGTGGAGCATCGAAGCCATAAGAGGAAATCATAAAATCAAAGTCGCAAGGGTCATTCATGCAAAACAATCCGCGAAGTCCATTCACACACAAAAATGTCATGAGGGCAATTCATACAAAACAAAGTTGTTAGGGCCATTCATACAATCAAAGATACGAAGGCCATTCATACAAACAATGCCGCAAGGACAATTCATACAAAATAATGCCACGAGGGCCCTTTATGCAAAATAAAGCCCTGAGGACCATTCATACAAAATAATATGGCAAGGTACATTAATACAAAACAAAGCGTCAAGGGCCATTCTTGCAATCAAAGCCACGAGGTCCATTCATACAAACAATGTTGTGATGGTCATTCATTCAATCAATCTTATGAGGGCCATTGATATAAACGATGTCATGAGATCCATTTATACAAACAATGTCGCGAGGGCCATTAATACAAACAATACCAGCAGGGTCATTCATACAAACAATAACACTAGTGTCAGTCATACGAACAATATTGTGACGGTCATTCATATAAAAGAACCCCGCAAAGGTTATACAACCAAACTAACCACAAGGGATGTATAATCAAATGAAGGCCTCAAAGGCCATACAAATGAACATACGTCGTGAGGAACAGAGAATCAAACAAACCCCACAATATCTATACAATCAAACAATGTTGTAAGGGCTATGCAATTGAACAAATAGTCAAAACAGACATATCATGACTCATCCAGAGGATCGAGTATACACCCACGCTAACCCCTAGTGACCGAACCCTTCCCCTTACCAACATTCATTTTAAACATACGAAAATGAAATAGAAATATTTAAGCAGCCTTAGTATATATAAGATAAAATAAGTGCCAAATAAGAACTATATAAACCCCAACATTTAGTCTAAATATTGTACAAGAGCTACTAATAATACTCAACAAGTCTGGAATAGATATAAATCTCATAGTATCAATATTGTCTCAGAAGGCAAGAGAAGAAAAGTAACAAAAGAGGAATCTCTAGGCTGCGGAATCTATCAAGTAGCTCACCCTGGAAACTCAGCAAACAGGCATCAGAATCACTCGCGAGCTCCGAAATTAGAGTCTGTGACGAATTATGCACTCAAAAAAGAGTACAACAAGGTTGTATCAATACAACCAACTAGTACTAGTAGGTATCATAGGCCTACACAAATTAGTTTTCATATATGAAGAAAGTAATCAACTAAATGCATATACGATGCAATGCACTGGCCAATTGTCCATACCATGCACACATGCTAAGGACGGAAACCTTCACGTCTCAATGGTCATGACCCATGAGGGTCCCATGTAGTCCATTTACACCCTCATTCCGACAAGAAACCTCGGGCAGCAAGTATATAACACACTCTGCACCTGTAACAACCTCAGATCACAGATTCTTATCTCTCTTTACACGATCCGAGAAAGTCCTCGGATGTTCCACTTTCTCTCTTATCATCATTTAGTACCAAGTCACAGTTCATATCAATGCATCATATGAAAGGAGGATGTATTCCATACATGATATCTCAAACAACAGTAAATCATAATCAAGATCTCATTCGTGTCTTATCATAAGTACACATTACGATTCAAGCCTAATCTCATTTTTCTTCCTAGATCTTTCCTATGATCAATGACATAACAAGAGAGACATAAATGCATACGCAAGTCACAATATAGCAAATAAGGTGACAAGCCCACAAATAACAACAGAACCAACCTAATAGTATTTCACCACCACACCATACCCGAAGGCCTAACATATGTTCCCTGTCAATATCTAACTCCTATATATGCTTCACTAATTGGAGTCTCATCGAAAAGTAAACCGTAACCTACCTTGATGCCGAGCAGGTGCTATGAACTATCCAACTCGAGCCTTGCCGTTTTGAAGAGCTTCTAAATGTTTGAAGTCTATTCAACAAGGTAATCTACATTAGAAATGGAGACTAATGATACCCAAAATGCTATAATACTATTCAAATCGAAAACAACCCTTTTAAACAGGGAACCGGGCCCATAAGAGCAAAATAGGAATTTCAAGTAAAAAACGGTTAATCAACACTTAGGAAGTTCCATACTATCCCTCAATTACTAATTAAACTCAGTTAATCATCAATTTCAACATTAGATTAAAAACCCCCAAATTAGAGAGGAACCATTATTTCCATGACTTTGATTCTTGAAATAAAAGGAAGATTTAAGCCTAGGAACTAATTACCCAATGATTAGATGGTATAAATCAGTAAATTCACCAATAAAACCCAATCGGATTGAAAGAGATTTATAATCATCATCCTAGGGTTCATGAACCTATTTCCCCCAATTAGCTCATTAATACTACCATGGATTCCATTCTTAAACATAAGTTAATAAAAAAAAAAAGGAATTAGGAACTTACCCAAGGAAGAATTCACCCCAAAGCTCAGAAAATCGCTCACACATACACGTTCTAAGAGTAGAATTTGAGAATACAAAGAATGGTTCAAAATTGGGAAACCTAAGCTCACTGATTTAGCTATTTCTGCATCCGCAGACACCTTGTCCGCAGTTGCGGAGTCGGTTATGAGCACAAAGGACCCACAGAAGTGGAGTCACTTGACACCTCATACTCTCGCATCTTCTGGAAAAAAGTCTCGCATTGGCGGGCTCGCAGAAGCGGAAACACTCCCGCAGAAGTGGGACATCAGAAAATTCTAGTTTTCACAAAGTTCTACCCAAAATCTCGACATTCATCCGAGACCTCATGGTTACAAACCAAACATGTAGACACATGTAAAAACGTGCCACGAACTTAACCGTGGCCTCACAATTCCCAACGGACGTCGCCTTGACTCGGTCAACCCCCAAACAGCCAAAATAAAGCGTCCAACCAAGGGTAAAAAATGCTCCTAGATGTCTCGAGAACCAAATAAAATGTCCCACCAAATCAGAATCAACCCTCCGGACCTCATGGAATAGACGAAATTTCTAAAAAATTAAATACTGGTCAAACCTCCTTAACTTTAAGGTTCCAATTCCACAAATCTTACCAGGACTCACCCGATGATCTCGAAAACCATGTCGCCCATTTCTGCGGGTCAAAAACACTCTAATGGAACTCGGAGAAAGGTCAACAATGGTAAGGATAAAAACACATAACGAACGAACGGGTCATTACATCAGATATCAGTTAAATAACCCCTTGTCTTGGAACGGTGAAGGAAGGAAACGAATTCATGCTGTGGTTAATTGAGAAATTAATGAAGACTTGGCAGACTTGCAGTGTAAGAGCTTAACCTAAGGCTTTACTTGATTATGTGATATTTGTAACTCTTGATGTTTATTGTTTGTCTAGATGTTGACTTGTTGATTCTGTAATTTCATATGCGTGAACTAATCTTAGTCAGCCTGTGATGCTTACCGTTGCATGTGTGTATTGATACTACACTTGCTGCACTTTTGCTAAGGGCAGAGTTTGAGAAAGGACCATCGTTGAGACCCCGCTTCTAGCCTTAAGGCTATTGCTGCTGAGATTTTGAGGGTGAGCTACCTGCCTGTCTGCAGTCCTGAAGTCCATCTTATTATTGTCTATAATTCATTTCTCTAGACTATGATTTCATGTATTCAGACTTATGTACTACTCTTAGACATCATATTGGGTAGTCGTTCTTGTACTGTGACTTTAGTTCTTGTGGATGTATTATGATTTAGTATTTTTCTGCACATTTAGTATTTATGTTATGACTTAGACTTATTAATGATTGTTCTTGTTATTTATGCTGAATCATAATTTTATTAAGTAATTGGAATTAAGGGGATTGTAGACCAACCGGGGGGGGGGGGGGGTATAGTGTGGGTGCCATCACGACTGTGATATTTGGATCATGACAACTTGAGGGTTATATTTTTACACATTGTACATTGAAATTCATTATGATATACATCTTTGACGTTTTCTTTATTTCGTTTTCTTTACTTTGGTAAGATTTTTATTGATTATATTTAGATCATAACTAAATCTTTCTACATCACTACTAGGAAAGTTGTTGTATCTTATTATAGAAACCCAATTAATTTATAACATCATAAAATAATTGTTAATAAGTTACTTGCCAATCTTCTAAAAATTATTTTAGATTTTAATAACCTCAAATAAGAGCATCGTAAAAACTATATATAGCAAGCAAGGGAATAGATATTTACAAGATAGAATCGTCATTGATTTATCGCACACTTTTCAAAACAGTAATGAGAAAGACATTCATCACTTTTCTCTCCTTGTCTTTCATGATGCTTATTACAACAGGTATATCTCCTTATTTTTTTAATATCTTAATAAAATGAAACCTCTATTATTGCAGATATTGTTTTATGTCTAAAGACACAAGTCAGTTCTTAAAATAACAATATTTCGTAATATGAATTGATAATGTTGGAGATTCTGAAATATAAATTCATGTTCACACAATATTATTCCTAAAAACCTTTGATTTCTAAGACTTCCTTAATAGAAGGCATATCAAAATCCTATTTTAATTATTTCAATATATAATCTATCAAATGGTAGCAAAACTATTTCTATATTCAATAACAACTATCTTTATGTTAAATTTTATCTATTTTTAGTTATAATTATACTACTTTAGAATGAAAATTTGACTTCTATTTATTTATTTATAGGCTTGCAGAGTGTACAAGCTTCAGTTTTGATAGGTGAACCATGCACAACAGTTGCGGATTGCCGCCATTCTTGTCAACATGGCATGATCTACTATTGCGCCAATGGATACTGCCATTGTGATATGAAAGAGGAGGCTATCGGCAAAAGTGCAACTGGAGTTTTTAGAAAACTTGTATAAATTAATATGACATTGTGATTGTACACAAGAACAGCTATTTATCACAATATCCTTTCATTAGTGGAAATAATGAAGACTTCAAATATTAATTGAGAATCTTGTCCATTTTTTTTACTAGCTTGAAAATATGTAACTTCCTTTTTTCGTAACTAGATGTTACTTCTTTTATTTTATTTGTTATCATGACTTAAATTCTTATGTCATATTCATACACGCTTTCTATTTAGTAAATAAGCATTGATAAAGTCACTAAAAAAATCAAAAATGAAATAAATATTTAATTTTGTATAAAAATAAAAAAAATTCAAGGTAAAAATGATGTGTATTAGGTGTATATTTTATCTTTGATGTGGGTAGAAAGGATTTATCTTTAGTTTCAAAGTTTCTTATCTTCTTGAAGGTTATTGACCTCCGATATTAATCAAAGACTAGTTCTTCGTCTATCACGTTCCTAAATCTGAAGGATGCGGGTCGGCACTTGGCAATCTTGCTGAGGAACTATTCTTTTAAGCATCTCATAATGATTCCAAGCTGTCACGACCCAATTTCACTAAGTCATGCGGGCACCTACCTTTCCCTCGTCAGTCGGTGAACCCTCATCCCAACATTCATAAAACATAAGTAAGCGAAAGAAAATCGAATAACATAAGTCTCACAATAATAATATAAATAAATGCAGAAGTAATGGGAATCCAAACCTAGCATCTGGTCTGGTCATGCAAGAGCTCTACTAAACACTACAAGTTTAAATAACACAATAAGTCTCAAACGATATCTCAAAATAGAAATAAGGCATGATTAATAAGAGAAGTCTTCGGGTGGCAGTCTTCGTGATGCTCACCCTAAATAGACTCGACAGCAAACTTGAAAATCAGCCACGAGGAGATGAATCGAACCCTGACAAGTACTCTGCATCCATAAAATAATACAACAAGTGTAGATTAGTACAAATAAGTACTGGTAGGTATCATAGGCCGACTAAGACTAGCTAACATCTATGAAGATAATATAGTAAGATAAACACGTAAATAGTAAGGTACAAGACATCACTAAAGAAGTATCCACAATATGAATCACAGCCTAGGTTATAGCTTCTAAATCCAATTATGCCAAGTCTCAGTATATCAACTCCGAATCCATCAATCACAGTACATATGACGCATCTAAGACCAATTGTGCTAAGTCTCAGTATATCAACTCGGAATCCATCAATGTCAATATATATCACACATCTAAGCCCAATTGTGTCAAGTCTCAGTATATCAACTCTGAATCCATCAGTCACAATACATATCATAATCAACCACGAGAGAGGATAAGATCCAATGCAAGATTTATATGATATGTATTCAATGCATATGCTCATATGCTCGTGCACATGTACTCCGATGACGGAACGTCACGTCTCGGCAGCAGAACCCATGGGGGACCCGCGAAGTCCATGAACCATTTACTCTGCACACAGTTCAGAGATGATTCACTATCTAACCAACATGCCTCATATCAGTCACTGCACACACAACCCAGAGATGACTCAATATAAAATATGTCTCAGAAGAACATCGGTCACTCCGTACATAGCCCAGAGACGACTCATATCAAATATGTTTCATATCAGTCACTCCGCACATAGCCTCGAAATGACTCGTATCAAATAGGTGTCATATCAGTCACTCCGGACACATCCCAGAGATGACTCGGTATCCAATGCAATAATGTATGAAGTTTGAATACAATGCAAGCGTAATATCAACGTATCAATCAATCTGAAATCGTGCCACGCATGGACACACAAGTAATATCATCAATAAGGCGACAAAATAAGCCACAATAGAGCCACTGCTCTCATCTAAATAGTAACAATAATAAGGTGCCACAGTACGGGCATACAAGTAGTATCATCAATAAGGCCACACCATAAGTCACAGCAGGTTCAGAACTCTCATAGCAATATCAACAAGTAAGGTGCCATAATATCATAATCATGATATATAAATAACCATCAATACCCAATATCTCAATGTGGTGACGAGCCAACAAGTATATAGAACAAATAAGTAAACAACACAACGAGGTGGCTAGCCCCCAAATCATACAACAAGGCCCAACCTAAGGCAATATCAAACCCAAACTTTATACTCGAAGGTTTACATGCATTCTTCGACAATATCATCTAAGCATATGCTTCGCTAATCGAAGTCTCACCATAAGGTAAGCCATAACTTACCTGGAAAGCCAGAAAATAATATCCAATAGTCAAACCTTGATCTTTCCCTTCGTTTGTGCCTCATGAAAATGAAAGTCTAATCATATTCGGATATGAAATTAGAATCAAGAAGAAAATACCCAAATAACCATATTCCTAATCAAGTCCCAGACCCTAACTTATGGAATGGGAAAAATGGGGGAATTCGAAGGATACCCACAGTAGTCTTAGAAAAATTTTGGATAAAAAAGTTGGTTCAAAAACCCATTCCCAACCTCAAGGGGCAAAATGGTCATTTCATTAGAAAATTAGGTTCAATAAGGTATTATTATTAACCTAGGACGTCATATGAATCCAATGGTACCAATTTTGACATACTTTATATCCGAACCCAAAAAGTCTCCAAAAATAGGAATTCGAGCCACGAAGGGCAAAATAAAAAATTTAGTTCAAAATCATTTTACCCATTTTTTATGGAGCCTATATACAAAAAAATGAGTGAAATCCATCCACTAATTCATGTTTAATTAAAGAAAAACCAAGTTCAAGCCTAGGGTTTCAAATCCCCAATTTACCTCCCTTAATTCAAGAATCTTAGCATGAAAAATCGTACTAAACGATGGGATAATCATAAAAGGTGTTTGGAATCTTATCCAAATGATAATTATTGAAAGAGTCTCTTCAAGTCTCCCAAAATCAACCTTCTAAGATTATGAGAAACCCCAAGCAAATAATAATAATGAAAACGCCCAACTGTCTGACATATATCTGGTGCTAGAACGATCACAAAGCTCACTTTTGATAACTCCAATAGATTCCGGGCAAAATTTCACTTAAGTTAGGCTTTTGAATCACCTCATTTGGCCTTGCAATAAGTGTGATATAGTGGTTTCCATTTTTGGAAGAAGACAAAAATTTAAAGGACGATCTCAGTAGCAATTTTGTAATTTTCAGATTAGTTAAATTTTAGAATTCTTTTCTTTCCGTTTGTGGCTGAGCTTGAGGTTAAAGGAGCGTAAAGGGTCTCCAATTTCAAACTCGACCAAGGCTATGCGTAGAAAAGGTAATCTCTATCCTTTTTGCTCTATTTTAGTTCGTTTGCGTAATCATGTGTTAGGTATTATGTTAGTCTATTTTGTTTTGTTTAGTATTACATAGTTAGTATAATGTTGTGTAGAGTTAAGTACGTCATTAGTTAGATATGCATCATATAAGTGTGATTAGTAGTAAATAGCTCTTATGTTAGTTAATAGATGTTGAAACCACCATTAGTAACAGTGTTGGATGATGTGGTTTCCATGTGATAATAGATGATCTATATTAGGACTATTTGTTTTTTCTTTAAAAAACTAGGAGATTGTTCTATATGTGTATATGCTTTGAACCATAATTAAGCTGCGTCGATCCTATTTTATCTAAGTTATAACTGCTTGAATAAATGATACCATGTTGAGACTGTTCATGCTAAGTCTAGAACTATTATGTTCCATATATCCTTTTGTTGATTGATTAAACAATGAAGGAACTTCTCTAGCCTTTATCTAGGGTCATATTGGCTTGATTTAGTTTGTTTGTCTCTGACCATTTATCTAAGGACATAAACAAAGAAGGTCTTGAATTGTTGAAGTTCTGTCTCTATGTGTTGGAGTGCATGAATCTGAAATGAGTTTTAATATTCTAAAGGTTGTTGTAGTGTGATGTGGTGTATAAATTGTTGTGAGTCTATAGTTTTTCCACTGTTAGAAGTTAATGATGATGTACAAGTTCCTTTCTATATTAAAGTTGTTTCCCTTGTGTTATGGTTAAATTTTTTTGTTAAAAAGGATTCCAACTAAATGGTGAGTTAGACCTTAATCCATGATCCACTTTATTCTTCAGTCCTTGCTTGGATTCTATTAAAATGAGTACACTAGTTTAACCAAGGCAGTTTGGTTCCCCTATTTTGTCATATATCTGTGCTTGACATTCTTGTTTCATCTATTTCTTTTAAAAAAATTAGGTTTTTAGTCTCATCTAAGAGGTTTTGTTTGTTTCCATGAACTATCTACACACTTATGTTTTTTTGTCAGATTTTAAAGAAAAGGTTGGTTCTGTTTTGTACCTGTCTAAGTAGCTTTTATGGTCTTGAGTCCTATTTGGTACTGTTTTAGTCACTGGTTTACTATTGAAACTTTCATAATGGGTGAGTCCTACATTTGGTGATGTCAAAGCTTGAGTAGTCAACTAGCCACTTGTTAAATCTTAGAAGGATTAATCTAGTACACCATTTGAATTTGATCTAAGTTATATATCTTTCACATTATCTGGTATGTTGCTATGTACAAAGTAAATGTACAGGTGAATATGAATGAATACCCTTCCTTACTCCAACTTTATCCTAAACAGCTGGCTTAGCATTAGTATATAACTGCATATTATAAGGAATAGATCATCTAGTATACATCGTTATCTATTTTAAAGATTTAGAAATTTTATCATGTTAAAAGAGCCCTGGCTGATGTTTGTGACTATAATTGAGTAGTTAACTGCATTTCTCTTCCCTGTAAATTCTTAACTTGTTTTTACCTAGGATGTTTTATAAAAACAGGATATACTGAATGGAGAATGATGATAAACCCTTTCCCGGATTTTAAGTGTGGTGCTCCTAATTGAATATGCAAGGAATATACCTAAGGCATATTGGGTATACACGGTTTCTATATGCTTTTGGTATGTGGGAACTTTTATATTTAGTATAAGTGTGGTATACCCCCTATGTTAGTTTCAAAATTGATAGTTGTACACTGAAGATTTACTTGGGCTTACCTTTATTTTGTTTATTGCATTTGGGCCTTATTTTTTCATGTTTTGGGCCTGCCCTCTTACTCATCTTGAGCAAGTTGTATATGGGATTGTTACACTTTTATTTCTTATCTGATCAGTCCATAAAGTATAGAAATACATTTGCAACATGTTTTGAGTTTTTCTTCATAGTTAACCTCTTAGTATTCTTATTTATTTAGTTGTTAAGGCCTAGATACTCTCTAACCATTACCTTTTTTTCCCCCTTTTTTGTTGAATGGGATTGCTGCTCGAGTCGACTCTTATTTGCATAAACCTGTTGGGCCTAAGATCCAACCATTTTCCCTGATCGAGTATGAAAAATAAGATAAAGGGAAGCTAATATCATGGAAGTCCTATCCATGGGTGAAAATGGATGTTGGTGGCCTTGGGCAGGCCCACCAGCTAAATTCTCTTTCTTTCTCCTTCATTTTATATTTATATATATGTGTGTATGTATGTTGTAAACAAATATGTGAAATATTGGAACCTCTATGAATGTAGAACTTAGAAAACTGTTTAGTACTATAGATAAGTCGCCTCAAACGAATTTTTCCAAAATTGGCTAATCCTTAAACACAAGCATGAAATTGGTATTCACTTAAATTTTTAAACCACTCTTTTGACAAACATGGCTTATCCCCTTTATTAAATTCTGGACAAATGGAATAATAAGAAGAAAAATAAGCTTTTGAGACTTCGGCCTATATATGGATTTTTTTTCAAAAATTATAATTGATTTTACTCTTTGTGTTCTCGATATTAAGTAGGATTAAAATGGCTGTAAAAATTGGTTTGAGACTTATTTGTGAAAATAGAACAATTTGGAAGTATGGTTATAAAACAACTTCAGATTCTGGATAACTTAAAAAAACTACTAACTTTTGTTTTGAAGTAATTTTGGGAAAGGAAAGAAAGGCTTTGGGGCCAAAAGCCCAAAACTTAATGTCACGATCCTAATTACCCATCGTGCAGGCACCTACCTTATTATCACTAGTAGGCGAACTCTTACCTGTTAACCCATTAATCACTGGCTAATTTTAACTTCTTTAGTCATCTATACTTAAGCAAACAGTGAATAAGTGAATGAATAAATAAATAAAAACAAGTCAAAATTAATAGATAATGTAAGGGCGGAAGTCTAACTATTACACCCCAAAATCTGAAAGTCATCGTACAAGGACTCTAACTAACAATATCTAAAGAATGAAGTATATCTCAAATATAATAATAAATAATGTCTGGAATAAAAGTAGACATCTGGAAAGAGAGATCTTTAGGTGGCATGGCATGGGTAGAAGCTTACCCTCGAATCTAATCGACCAAACTAGCTTCAAGCTAGAGATGTAGTGTGGATGAAATCTCTGAAACAATATATGCACTCAAAAAGGGTGTAGCAAGGTAGTATCAGTACAAACACTATGCACCGGTAAGCATCATAGGCTGACTAAGATTAGTTCACACATATAAGTGTAAAACCAACAAGTTTTACAGATAGACACTTAATACTCAAATCCAAGTCACAAAACATCCCATAATAGAGTCACAGCCTAAGGTGAAGCTTCATAATCTCATCTGATAATCACAAGTCCAGGTTTCATATCTAGGTAGGGTTACTAATCCATGATTTAACTCAGTCAATGATCATATTTATTATCACAATAGGCATTTAACATCCATACCAAAATCAGAACCAAATTAGCATATAATAACGCAGAATAAAATGTAAAGATGTGCAATGCAAAATATAATTATATGCAATGTACTGGCCAAATACGCACTGTACACACATGCTACTGATGTATATCTTAGTAGTCATGACCCGTAGAGGACCCATGGTGTCCATGTACTCTCGTTCCGGATCCACTCCTCGGTCCCGAGCCATAAATTCTCTACCCCGGAAAGAATCTCGGTTGCGGATCCACATCATGTACCACTCGTTTTCGGAATGAACGTCAGACCATGAGCTCACAACTAGGCCACATCCTGCCCCTCAGGCAAATGTTCCTTTTCATATGTATGGTAAAACTGTCATATCACTCTCGATGATCAATTCATCAAGTACTATGTATCAAATAGCATCACAAGAGCAACAAGAAGATTATATTAACCTCCTCACTAATTTCACATCAAAATGTATGTCTGAATGTATTCCAGTTCATTAGTATGTAGGGACTATGACTAATTAGCAATATCAATGTCAAACTCAAGGCATCATGCCACAAGTCTTCCAAACCATTCCATCATGCATGAGTGTATGAATGCCTAAATGTGTGTAAACGTGGTAAATCAACAGAGACAAATCAAGCAATAGTGAAGCTACAAGTCACAAGCCACAAGTCACATCAAGACTTGGATCAACTCAGCTATGAAATGAATCATACAATCGTCTCAACCAACATAATAGTCCATGTCCCCTTTTTACTTCCACATGTAGCAAATATGCCTCACAACTAAGTCTTGTATCACCAAGAGGCTCCATTTTCTATATATTATGGTCAACAATAAATCATACATCAAGTGTTCATCTAAGTATTATCATAAATATATAAATCACAATTTCGGTCTAAACTCATTATCCCTTCCTTTCTCCGATGATATGCGTCACAATAAGAGAGATTGAGTACCACACGACAATTCAGGTAATAAGTCTAATCATAATAACGGGGCAACGAGCCACCATCAACAACAATCAACCTAATAGACATCCATCCCGAATCTCCACAGTATGAATATAACTACACCTCATATTTCAGTACATAAAGTAATGGCGACGAGCCCACAAAATTAGAAGTCATATTAACCTCGCTAACATCAAACCCAAGCACCAAGTTCGAAGACCTGATCATGTTTTCTCCCATCAATTCTACACAATACATACGTTTCGCTAATCAAAGTCTAACTAAAGTAAGCCACAACTTACCTCGAATGTAGAGCAGGAGCCATGAACTACTCCGCACGAGCCTTCTATTTCCGAAGCGCCTTATAACGGTCAAAGTCTATCAATATGATGCTGAGTAAGCAACAAACCATGTATTTAATAAAGAACAATAATTTGAGGAAGAAGACCCACATACTTCTACCCTTTTCAATAGGTGAGACCATCCATTAATGGTGAATTTATCATAACTTCAATCTCTACATTCATTAACCTTCAATTCATGGGTTCCTAATCAATTTCACTATTTAAAAGAGAGTTTTGGACAAAGCTTCCATTTTTATTAGAACCCTAAGTCTCAATTCACTTAGTATATGGTTCAAACCACTCAATTCATGATTAGAAGGAGTTAATCCAAGCCATTAGAGGATAAATAAGTGATAACTACCATAACCCATCAAGTTTAGAAGGTTTATAAATTTCTAGGGTTTCTATTACATTTCCACCATTATAGACCCACAAAGGGGATTACAATCATGAAGGAGAAACAGAATAATAGAAAGGGATATATGAGACTTACCTCTCAAGAGTTTCTTTCCCCAGCTTGGAACTTCACCCTCGGTTCTTGTTGTGAACTGTGTTTGTGTTTTATGAATTAAGACTGGGAGACTAAGTGTTATAAAACCGGGCTACTGTTTTTCGTCGACCGCTACAGCGATTGTTTCACCATTGCAGCGGACCCGCTATGGCGGTTAATTGACCACTATAGCAGACCAAGGGAATTCGCATCATGGCTATGGCGGTCCATCCACCGCTATGGCGGTATCGCCGTAGCGGCCAACTACCCGCCACAGCAGCCACCGAGAAAATGGATGGCAGCTGGTAGCGGTCCACCCACCGCTATGGTACCACCACAGTAGCACTCCCACCGCCACAGCGGTCACATTTTGGCCGTGAGCTTGACTTTTTGTCCAGTTTTCCCCCTATCGCCCAACATTTCATCCGAGGCCTCAAAAACACAAACAAAACATGCACATATACATAAAGACATCATACGAATCCACCCGTGGCCTCTAAATTCCCAACAGAGTTTTGATTCTTTACGTCACCCCCCGAGGGACTCAATAAAATCAAACAACAACCACAAACAAGTCAAGTTTCAGCTCTTATGCTTACACAATTGAGTTTGTATTAGCTCGTTCTACCCTTGTAAAGGTTTTATTTGGTGGAGTGATCCTACATTTCTTATAACGACCGAAAGGGTCATTACACCGGATACCAATTTACCAATCGTTCGTCCTCGAACGACGAAGAGGAGTAAGAAGGATGACGATAACCCAAGGACATGCATTATAACCGCGCAAAAGCCTGCACGGTACCAAATGCGTCCCAACAACTTTCCGTTCTTCTTACCAGTCAAAGCTTCGTATAGCTTAGCTACAAAACCCAGTTTCCATATTTATATGCTCGAACCTACCATAGGAATTGCAATAACACATATGCGTCATCTAACATATTGAAATTGATCATACTAATCCCCAATTATTCCTCTAATGATTACAACTTCTCTAGACCCTTATAATCACCAATGCGATCAGCAAATCGTTCTTAGATCAGTAAACTAAGAATAGGTATCTCAACACGCTTTGTTTAATAATAACTATGTCAACCTTTTACCTATCAATCATTCAAGCCAAGTAATAATTTATCAGGGACTTGCCCGAACCGCTCTGTTTCTATCACTTACTTAAAACTACAAAAGGGCCACCTGAAACCCAACAACCTTATCTATTCCACCAACTTACTTACCCTTTTTCCTCGAGACTAATTCGTTAGGACACTCTTCATAACATCTCATCCTATCAGAATTGTTTAACATCCTTATATTTTTCACATTATGAAATGACAAATTTAACATTATCATGAAGCCACAACAATATATCAACTCTTATACAAATCTCAACTACCATCAGTTTATTACTTATTCCTCATATCTATCTCAGCCAACCAGGATTCAGACACCCGTTTCCCTAAGTTCATACTTAACCCTCCTCTGACTTAGACAATTAATTTAACTAATATCACCATTACTTTAATATGACGAAATTTGACTTAGAAATCTCAAAAATAAGCCTTACCTTAGCAAGATGTTGTACAACTCGGAAACACCAACCAACAAACATATGTGTAAGCTCAATAACCACATAGATAAATATGAAAAATGTAGTACAATATATAATATCATCTCTCACCAGCCGTAAGTAACACAATAACCACTAGAGTCTTATTTTATGTTATCCAATCAATGTCCCCTATAGTCTATGACATACTATAACTTACGTATTCATACATAACCCTCGAGTCGACTTCACATTGTACAACCTCAACATAACTCTCAAATCATTTGCTCTTGTTTCCGACGATCCCCCTTTTTATCCTTAATCAATCTTAGTCTGGATTAGAGATTCAAGCTTATGATTTACTACTTCATGAAATCCCATCTTTACTATAGGCAAGACTTACCAATTTAACTAATATTTTAAGCTTATTATTAAATTCTCAATGCTACAGTAGAAACTCATCTTCTCCAACTAGTCCGCATACATTTGCACCATTAATTCAAGCCTAAGATGATAGATAATCATAAGATAAGGCAAGGAACTCACCCTTAGAAGAAACAAATTCAAGAACTCTTCAAGTTACCCTAAATTCTCTCTAGAACTCGAGTTAATTCAAACCTCATCATTAATTTATCACTTGATGTCCTACTCAGTTTCCACTCCACATCCCAACTATTTATCCAAGGCCTTATAACCACAACTAAACATGCAGGTCAATGTAAAAACATGCTATAGACTTACCCATGACCTTAGAATTCCTGGCGGAGGTCTAATTTATATGCATTTCAATTTAGTACAACTTGAACCCTACATCTGACAAACATGTCAGATACCAATTGTTCCCTTCCTAATAGTGGAGATTAATCTATGCAATAGTCTCTTCTTTACCAGATTATGAAAACAAAATACTCGGGACTAAATTACAACCCATACAACTAAACTTTAAGTCACAACTGGAAACTAAACTTGGATCATGCGTCCGAACTAGAAAGACGCATTTAGTACCATACCAGATCATGCCATAACACAAAATGCTCGCGTAAGAGTTTAGGAAGGAGTTTTCCACCATTCGTGGAAGAATTAAGACAAGGAAGTGCAGATACCAATTGGAATCGTCTACATACCAATTTGAATGAAGTAGAACGAAAGAATGAAAGAATTGGAAGTTTCCTAAATATTTCATAGCCGCTCGCAGATAGGTACGGAGCTCTTCATGCCGATTCGAAAGACTCTACTAGACAGGTCCTTGTACAAGGAGACTCACGAACCTAAAGCTCTAATACCAACTATCACGACCCTAATTATCAAACATGCGGGCACCTACCTTATCATCACTAGTAGGCGAACCCTTACCATTTAACCCATTAATCACTAGCCAATTTAACTTCTTTAGTCATTTATACTTACCCAAACAATGAATAAGTGAATGAATAAATAAATAAAAACAAGTCATAATTAATAGATAATGTAAGTGCGGAAGTCTAATTATTACACCCCAAAATCTGAAAGTCGTCGTACAAGGACTTTAATTAACAATGTCTAAAGAATGAAGTATATCTCAAATATAATAATAAATAATGTCTTGAATAAAAGTAGACATCTAGAAAGAGAGATCTTCAGGTGGCATGGCATGGGTAGCAGCTCACCCTCGAAGCTGATCGAGCAAACTAGCTTCAAGCTAGAGATGTAGTCTGGATGAAATCTCTGAAAAGATAGCTGCACTCAAAAAGGGTGCAGCAAGGTAGTATCGGTAAAAAAGTTATGTACAGGTAAGCATCATAGGCCGACTAAGATTTGTTCACACAAATAAGTATAAAACCAACAAGATACATAGATAGACACTTAATACTCAAATCCAAGTCACAAAAAATCCCTTAATAGAGTCACAACCTAAGGTGAAGCTTCTAAACCATAAATTTATCAAGTCTCCATAATCTCACCAGATAATCAAAAGTCCATGTTTCATACCTAGGTAGGGTCACTAATCCACGATTTAACTCAGTCAATGGTCATATTTATTATAACAATAGGCATTCAACATCCATACCAAAATCAGAACCAAACGAGCATATAATAATGCGGAATAAAATGTAAAGATGTGCAATGCAAAATATAATTATATGCAATGCACTAGCCAAAAACGCACTGTACACACATGCTACTGATGTCATAGCTCAGTAGTCATGACGTGCATGGGACCCATGGTCTCCATATACCCTCGTTTCGGATGCACTCCTCGGACCCGAGCCATAAATCCTCAACCTCAGAAAGAACCTCGATCACGGATCCATATCGTGTACCACTCATTTCAGAATGAACCTCGGACCACTAGCTCAGAACTAGGCCATATCCTCACCTTCGTCAAATGTACCTTTTCATATTTATGGTAACATTGTCACATCACTCTCAATGATCAATTCATCAAGTACTATGTATCAAATAGCATCACAAGTGCAACAAGAAGATTATATTAACTTCTTCACTAATTTCACATCACAATGTAAGTCTCAACGTATTCCAGTTCATTAGTATGTAGGGACTATGAACAATTAGCAATATCAATGTCAAACACAAGGTATCATTCCACAAGTCTTCCAAACCATTCCATCATGCATGAGTGTATGAATGCATAAATGAGTGTAAACGTGGTAAATCAATGCAAACCAATAAAGCAACAATAAAGGTGCAACTCACAAGCCACAAGTCACATTAAGACTTGGATCACTCAGCCATGAAATGAATCATGCAATCGTCTCAACCAACATAATAGTCTATGTCCCTTTTTACTTCCACATGTAGCAAGTATGCCTCACAACTAATCACAGCTAAGTCTTGTATCAACAAGAAGCTCCACTTTTCTATATATTATGGTCAAACAATAAATGATACATCAAGTGTTCATCTAAGTACTATCGTAAATATATAAATCACAATTCAGGTCTAAACTCATTATCCCTTCCTTTCTCCGATGATATGTGTCACAAGAAGAGAGAATTGAGTACCACACGACAATTCAAGTAATAAGTCTAATTACAATAACGGGTCAACGAGCCACCATAAAAAATAATCAACCTAATAGAATTCTTCCCTGAATCGCCACAGTATGAATACAACTACACCTCATATTTCAGTGCATAGAGCAATTGCGACGAGCCCACAAAATTAGAAGTCATACCAACCTAGCTAGTATCCAACCAAAACACCATGTCCGAAGACCTGATCATGCTTTCTCCCGTCAATTATACAAAATACATACATTTCGCTAATCAATGTCTAACTAAAGTAAGCCATAACCTACCTCGAATGCAGAGCAGGAGCCACGAACGACTCTGTACAAGCCTTCTGTTTCCGAAGCACCTCATAACGGTAAAAGTCTAATAATATGATGCAGAGTCATCAACAAACCATGTATTTAATAAAGAACAATAATTTGGGGAAGAAGACCCACATATTTCTACCCTATTCAACTGGTGCAACCATCTATTAATGGTGAATTTATCAAAACTTCTATCTCTACAATCATTAACGTTCAACTCGTGCGGTCCTAATCAATTTTACCCTTTAAAACAGGTTTTTGGACAAAGCTTCCATTTTTGTTAGAACCCTAAGTCTCAATTCACTTAGTATATAGTTCAAAGGACTCAATTCATAATTAGGAGGAGTTAATCCAAGCCATTATAGGATAAATAAGTGATAACTACCATAACCCGTCAAGTTTAGAAAGTTTATAAATTTCTAGGATTTCTACTACAATTACACCATTAAAGACCCACAAAGAGGATAACAATCATGAGGGAGAAACAGAATGATAGAAAGGGATAGATGATACTTACCTTTCAAGATTTTCTTGCCCTAGCTTGGAATTTCACCCTAGTTTCTTGTTGGGAACTGTGTTGGTGTTTTATGCATTAAGAATGGCAGACTAAGTGTTATAAAACCAGGCTACTATTTTTCGTTGACCGCTACCGCAGTCGTTTCACCGCTACGGTGGTCCCATTATGGCTGTAAAGTGACCGCTATAGCGGACCAAGGGAATCCGCATCACCACTATGGCAGTCCATCCACCACTATGGCGGTATCGCCGTAGCAGCCAACCACCCGCCACGGCGGCCACCGAGAAAATGGATGGCCGCTGGCAGCGGTCCACCCACCGCTATAGCGGTACCGCCGCAGTAGTCCGATTTGGGCAGTGAGCTTGACCTTTTGTCCAATTTTTCTCCCTATCACCCAACATTTCATCCGAGGCCTAAAAAACACAAACAAAACATGTACATATACATAAAGACGTCATACGAATCCACCCGTGGCCTCAGAATTCCCAACGGAGTTCTAATTCTCTACGTCACCCCCGACTGACTCTATAAAATCAAACCACAACCACAAATAAGTCAAGTTTCAGCTCTTAGGCTTATACAATTGAGTTTCTATTAGCTCGTTCTACCCTTAGAAAGATTGTATTTGTTGGGATGAACATATATTTCCCATACCGACTGGAAGGGTCGTTACACTTAAGGGGACAAAAACAAAGAGAATTTTACTTGGGCCAAACTCAAGGATAAGATGACTTTGCTTGCATATGAGTTGATATTGTATGAGCTTGAATTAATAAAATGGGCTACATAAAAACTTTCAAATTTCTATATATACATATGTATATATATATATATATATATACTTATCAAAAAAAGGAGATATACTCCATATTTTTATATATATAATAAAAACCTATAAGTATTAAACTCATATTATTGGGACCAAAATAGTAGTGATTCTACTTGGGAGAAATCCCAAGTGCGTCTTGGTTTGGCAATAAAGTGAGTTCAACACTTATATGGATTTTTGAAACCAAAACCCCCTTTTCCAAGGCTGTTTTTTGCCGAAATTTTGAATTTATGACTAGCATGACAATTTAGCCATAAAATAAACATCTTAGAAAATAATCACAATAAATCACACATTGAAGCTCGAAGGTCAACCGTATTCTACGGATCCTTAATACTAGGTCCCTGGGGGATCACCAGAACCCTTACCTCAAACTCTAATACTAAAAATGATTTTTTTTCTTGCTTGAATAAAGCTTTTTACCTGGTTTTCCTAATTTTCCTTATTAAATTAGGTGGCGACTCTAAAATACTTAAATCCAATTAGAGCACTAACAACCTCATAGTAGCTTTTATGCACTGGTGTAAAAGTGAACCATAACACCAAGTGTCGGAGAGGCAAAAACACTCCCGTAGAAGCGGGACATTAGAAAATTCTGGTTTTCACCGAGTTCCACCCAAAAATCTCGACATTCATCTGTGACCTTTCGAATACAAACTACATATGCCGACATATGTAAAAACGCGCCACAAACACAACTGTGGCCTCGAAATTCCCAACGGAGGTAATCTTGACTCAGTCAACCCCAAAATGGCCAAAACCAAGTTTCTAACCAAGGGTACAAAATGCTGCTGAATGCCTCGAAAACTGAACCAAATATCCCACCAAATCATAATTGACCCTCCAGACCTCATGGAATTGATGGAATTTCCAAAAAGGTCTGTTACCCAAAACTCAACTATTGGTCAAACCTCCTTCACTTTGAGGTTCTAAATTCCTCAAATCTCACCAAGACTCGCCCGATGACCTCAAAAATAGTGTCGCCCATCACTGCGGGTCAAAACCACTCTAACGAAACTCGTGGAAGGGTCAACTTCTGGAGACTTGTTGATTCTCTATTTTCATACGCGTGAAATAATCTTCATATGCGTGAAATAATCTTAGTCGGTCTATGATGCTTGCCGGTACATGTGTGTACTGATACTACTCGTGCTTCACTTTTTCTAAGTGCAGAGTTTAAGACAGGACCTTCATCGAGACCCCGCTTCTAGCCTTGAGTCTATTACTGCTAAGATTTTGAGGGTGAGTTAGCTGCTTGTGTATAGTCTGGGAGTCCATCTTATTGTTGTCTATTACTCATTTTTCTAGACAGTGTTTTCATTTATTAAGACTTATGTACTGCTCTTACGGCCCGTTTGGCTTAGCTTAAAAAAAGCAGCTTATAAGCCAAAAAAATAAGTTGGGCTACCCCAACATAAATTTTTGTGCTTATTTTAAGCACAAAATGTCTTATAAGTTGTCCAACCAAACACTCATAAAAGCTGAAAACAACTTATAAGCTGTTTTCAGCAACTTTTAAGCAATCCAAATGGGCTCTTAGACATCCTATTGGATAGTCATTCTTGTACTGTGGCTTCAGTTCTTGGGGATGTATGATGACTTAGTATTTTTCAGCATGTTCAGTATTTATGGTATGACTTAGACTTATTAATGGTTGTTCTTTTCATTATTGTCGAATCGTGATTTGATTATATAATTGGAATTAGGGGGACGGTACGCCCATCGGGGGTGGGGGGGGGGTAAGTGTGGGTGCCATCACGACTGTGATATTTAGGTTGTGACAACTTGAGGGTTATGTTGTTCCACAATTATACATTGAAATTCATTATGTTATACATCGTTGACTTTTTCTTTGCTTGGGTAAGATTTTTATTGATTATATTTAGATCATACCTAAATCTTTCGGCAGCACTACTAGGAAAGTCATTATATCTCATTATAGAAACCAAATTAATTTATAACTTCATCAAAAAATTGTTAATAAATTTTTTGTTGTATCTTATTATAGAAACCAAATTAATTTATAACTTCATCAAATTCTAACTACCCGTTTGGTCGTGATTTCACTTTAGACCTGTTTACCCAAGTTGACCCTTCTCCAAGTCCTGTTAGTATGATTTTGACCCGCGGGGCTGGGTGACATAGTTCCCGGGGTTATTGGGCGAGTTCTAATAGGATTTGTGGAATCTATTGTCCTAAAGTGAAAAAACATTGACCAATAGTCCACTTTTAGGTAAATATACCGTAATTGAATTTTGATAGTTCCATTCGGTCCAGAACGTGATTTATGACATAGTGAAGTCATAGGTTTGGTTCCCGAAAGATTTTAGTGTGATTTGAGTCATTGGTAGAGAAACTAGTGAAGTTAAAGAGTTTTAGTTGACCACGGTCAATGTTGGGTCAAGATTACCCCGTATTGATATTTTAAAAGCTCCAACAAGTTCGTATGATAATTTCAGGCTTGTCTGTAAGTTTTGGTGAGATTCCAAAAAGTTTCAGATATATTTCGGTTGTGTCGCACTCGTATTTGATTTTTTTGGCATATCGCTTAGGCCATAAACGGTACCATGTTTATCAAATGACCCTTGTTTTGTGTTTTGATTGAACCATTAGATTTTTATCATAGTACGAATCCATAGCAAAAAGAATCGTCATATTTTGCCTTCGTATGAGGGAGTTATGGTCATATTCGTACGTACAACAGTTACTATACCGGGAGGTCCGCTGCAGCGAAGCTAGTGACCATTCCAGTAAACCCGTTAATCAAAACTAGTGACTGCCATAGACAGACCGTTGTAGTGAAGCTCGGGACCGCTGCAGCGGTCGAAGGGGGTATAAACCCACTTTTTATATTGCAATTCTGAGTCATTACCCAAGAAACCCCAAACACAGTTTTCAAGAGAGAAAGAGGCAAATTTTATTTCATTCATTGGTGAAAGCATCTTTGAGGGTAAGTCTCCACCTTTATTTGTTCCTTTACCTTTGTTCTTTAAGTTCCATGGCTAGGTAAAGGTTCTCTAATGGTGAAGAAAAATCCTAGAACCCTAGAATTAGTAAACACTTAAATAATTAATGGGTTGTTGATTTTATTGTTGTTTAATCATCTAGGAGTATAGATTATTACTTCCTAGGATGAGAATTCGATTATTAATGATTAGAATTGGGTATTGAGACTTAGGGTTCTAATAAAAATGAGAACTTTGGCCTAAAATCTGATTTGAAAGGGGTAAATTGATTAGAAACCTCTAAATTGGAGGATAATGATTGTTGAGACTGAAGTTATGATAAATTCTCCATTAAAAGATGGTTTCACCCAATTGAAAGGATAGAAGTAATTGGGTCTTCTTCCCCAATTGTTGTTTTTGTTTGATTAGAAGGTCTATCACTTACTTAGCATTATATTGCTAAACTTTGACCGTTCTGAGGTGCTTCAAATATAGAAGGCTCATTGGAATAGGTCGTGGCTCCTGTTATGCATTCGAGGTAGGTTATGGCTTACTTTAGTCAGACTTTTATTAGTGAAACGGATATATTGTATAGAATTGACAGGAGAAATCATGATTAGGTCTTCGAACATGGTGTTTGGTTAGATATTATCCAGGTTGGTATGATTTCTGATATGTGGACTGGTCGCCATTACTTTATGTACTGAAACCTGAAGTGTATTTGCTGTGATATGAGAAAGAAGGAGTCAATATATACTCTTCTTGTTCATTGAGATGGTTAAATATCATTGCGGTTGTTGAGTGATTTATCTGAGTTGTGTTATGACTGGTGGCATGGTGCCTTGTATTCATTGTCCTTGATATGATTGGATAATTATGTTCCATATTGATTGTTGAATTTAAAATACGTTGAGATTCACATTATGATCAGATAATAAGATTAGGCTTGAATTAGATGTGTACTTGTGATAAGGCACGAATGAGATCTTGATTATGATCTGTTGATGGTAATGAAGGTATGCAAGATTTGATATAGTTTATGGTGTTTGTGATCTTCATAGCATATTCATTTACATTCATTGCGCCGATTTCTCATTCTTGCATTCATACATTCATATGATGGAAATGGTCAGAAAAGGATTGATGAAAGACTTATGGCAACTATGAAAGAAAATGGAACACTTTGGTGATGCAAGGCCTAGTTGTGAGGGGTACTTGCTATTATAACGACCCGTTTGGTTGTCATTGTATTTCTAACCCTTTTGACCTTTTTCCTAGCTTAGTTAACTTGTTTTTGACCCGAGAGAATCATTGACAAGCTTCTCAAGGTGTTTAGATTTGGTTTGGGCGACTTTTTTTGAAGTTTGAGCTTGAAGAGAAAAAAAGTTGACTCAAAGTTGACTTTTGGGTAAACGTACATTTTTATAAAATTCATCGATTTTAACAGGTCCGGATGGTCATTTATAACTTGTGTGTATATCTGGTTTGGTTCCCAAAGCACTTGGATGGATTTTGGGACTTGGATTCGGAAATTGGAATAAAGGTATCGAAGGTTGACTTGGTCAAAGAGACCTCCATTAGGAATTCCTAGGCCATGAGCGCGTTCGTAGCGTGTTTTTATGTGTGTCTATGTGTGTGGTATGTGAGTAGATGGCCTAAAAAATTAGTCGAAAAATCATATTGAAGTGTGAAACGTGGTGTAGTTTCTAGTGTCTGGTGCCCGCTTTGGCGATACCAGCACCGTGACTGTGATACAGCTGAAGCAGTCACCCTGCCGCTACAGCGGTCCTGGCCATTTGGGCTTGACCGTTGTAGCAGTCAATGCACCGCTGAGGCGGCGCTGCTGAAGCGGTCTGAGTGACCGCGGAAGCGGTGATCGGGCAGTGACTGGGGTAGTTAAATGATATAAAACCCCAAGTCTTTTCATTCATTGTTATTCCGAAAGTGGTTCATATTGGGAGCACTTCTAGAGGATTCTTAGAGGATATTCTTGGTGGTAAGTCCTCCTAACCTTCTTGATTATTCATTATTCCTAATCATCATAGAATTCCTCTTTCCTTGTTAGTTCCATAGTAATGGAAGCTTAGAAGTGGGTTTTGATGGACTTTCTATGGCTTATTAATGATGAAATTGTTGGAGTTTATGCTAGATTATGATGTATCTAGGGTTGTTAATCATATATCTTCCATTATTAGTGTTGGATTCTTGAATCTAAGAGTTGGGGTTTATACTCAAAACTGGGGGTTTTACTTGAAATTCAAAATGGGGTGAATCCTTGAGTTAATTTAGCAATTAGTTATTGGGTTTTGATCACCTAGTGCTTAACTTGATATTTTACTTCTGAATTTCGCGTTTTGACCTGGCGGGCCCCGTTTCCCAAATCCCAGGGTTGGGTTTTGACCTAAATTGAATGATATCGATATTAGTATGGATCTTCATGATTTCTAATCTAGTATTCGAATATGCATAGACCTTTTTGATCTTGAGGCTCGATGGAAGGGGAAAGCGAATGAGTGATTCTTGGTGTTTACTATTCGGCCATCCAGGTAGGTTATGGCTTACCCTTGGTGAGACTTCGTGTAGCGAAGTATATATTTAGATTATTTTGTCGGTGAAAGCAGGTAAACCTTCGGGTATGAAGTTGGGATGGATATTGTATTAGGTTGGGCCCTGTTGTGTGATTGGGGCTAGCCACCCGGTCGTGTTGCGATTGATTGGTCCTATTGATTGTGGGCTTGATGCTGCATAGTGATAGTAGATATTAGAGTCTATTGAGGTATCTTGTACATGATATTGTGGTGCCCATTTATTGGCATTTGATTTTGAGGATAATATTTGATATGACTTGTATAGTCTTTCATGATATTATTGGCCTACCCATGTTTGTTACTTGTGATATTGATTTGATTATTCATTTTGACTGATACATCACATGCATTCACATCTCTCATGATATGTTGTTGATACATTGTTGACACTTGATAAAACATTGTGATGAGCTGAACTCAGTTTACATGAGAGTGATGTGAGTAGTTCGATGTCTGATGGTTGTCCCGGCATTATGGATTGTGTGCAAGTGACGTGAGTAGTCTGATGTCCGATAGTTTTCCAAAAATTATGGATTGTGTGAAAGAGAGATGAGAGTCCGTGATCTGAGGTCATGTACCGGAGCGAAATGAGTGTGATAAGAGATCTTGTTGTTGTCATCTTCATACTTGAATCATACATTGTATATATATATATATATATATATATATATATATATAAATATATATAAGGTACATTTGACAGGGCGGTGACGATGTGGCCTATGTTGTTTTGAAATACTTGGGAGATTTTATACTAATTGCGCGACCATTCTATGCTGTGTGATATGGGATGGTCGGCAGGCATAACAGGTGGAAAGGTCGTCTCTATACTATGTGATATGGAGCGACGTAGTACATGGACTTCGCGGGTCCCCCATGGGTTGTGCTACCAAGATGTCAATACTTCCGTCCGGAGTACATGTATACACAACATTGCATTGCATATACATATCATACATTATTGTATTGCATTGCACTTGGTTTTTGTTGTGATATTCTTGTGATGTATGGATTCATATTGAGTATTTGAGACTTGGCACATTTGTTTAGATGCTTCAACTTAGGTGATGATATATACTTGGTGTTGGCTTGTGTTTGACTTATATCTGTTGATTTATCTACCTATCGTGCTTGTCTTAATTATGTTAGCTATAGCCGATGCTACCTACTAGTACCATTGTTTTGTACTGACCTACGCTTGTTGTATTCTTTATGAATGCAGACTAGTAGATAGGTTCCATTCTTTCCCCTCGTGGTTAACTGGCGAGGCTGCTGTAGAGTTATTCCAGGGTGAGCACGATGACGGCCACCGCTCGAATGTTCTTTCCTTTACTTACTTATCTTACTCTTATTTGGAGATAGTTGTGTTATTGGACCTTATCATCTCTCAGAATTAGAGTATTTAGTTAGTGCTCTTGTATGAATCAGACCAGATCTATAGGGTTCTAGTTACCATTTTCGCACTTTATCTTATGTGGATGATTTGAGACTTATTCTATATTTATTTCTTTCGCCTTTACTTAAATTGGTTATGTTGGGATAAGGGTTTGCCTCTCGCTGCGGGAATGACAGGTGCCCGCATGGCCTAGTAAAATGGGTCCTGACAGCTATAATCGAAAGTAAAGAGTGTCATAGACTCTCCATATTGACTGAGATGGTTTGTGTGATTCATTCCATGGTTGAGCTGACTTACATAAGTTCTGGTATGGCTTATAGCATTGTGACTTGCACTTCCATTTGCATTTGATTTCATTGATTTCTCATGCTTACTTTTGAGTTGATATTTCATCTTGGGGTTCCAGACTTGAACCATAGTTTGAATACTCATATTGCATACAATATACATTTAAAAGGCACATCTGACAGGGGTGAGCATGTGGCCTATCTTTATATATATATATATATATATATATATATATATATATATATAAATTGAAGGCACATTTGACAAGGGGTGAGGATGTGGTCTGTTTGTGAACTCGTGATCTGAGGTCTGTTCAGGAGCGAACATCGCGGGTCCCCCATGGGTCACGACTATTGGGCAAACAATACCATTAGCATGTGTGGTGTGTACAAGTTTGAGGTATTTGGCCAGTGCATTGCATAGCATTGAATTGCACATCATTACACGTTACCATGCATCATCATATGACTCTTTATTTCTAATTTGGCATGGTTGGTTCGTATTATTATGGTGGCATTGATCGTATTATAGACTGGGTTAGATTACTCGGTAGTGACTCTACGTAGGTCAGACCTTAGGTTTTGATTATCGATTAAGATTATTGTGATAAGATAGATTTGTGGTTTAAAAGCTTCATCTTAGGTGGTAATTCGGTTATGGGATATTCTGTGACTTGGTTTGAGTATTAAGTGCTTACCTGCTTATTTTGTTGATTTTAAGCTTGCATGCGTGAACTAATCTTAGTCAGCCTATGATGCTTACTCAGTGCGTGTTTTGCAATGCTACTCTTGTTGTACTCTTCTTTTGAGTGCAGAGTTTGTTACTAGTTCTAATTCTTGTTGTTGAGGGTGATCTGACTCTAAATGACAGAACTTTCAGGGTGAGCTTTTGGACTAGATCCACAACTTGGAGACTCTTCCTTTGTATATAGCTGTCTATTTTGTACTCTTAAGACAGTATTGTTATACTTGAGATTTTTACTTGATATCAGACTTTTATCTCGAAATAGTGACTCTTGTACTAGTCCAGACCAGATTTCAGAGTTGTTATTACTTCAGCATTTTTTATCTATATGATTCGAATCTATAAGCTAAATTATTGTCTATTTTCGCATAATTCTTATAAATGATTAAAATGATTTGGGAATTATTCGCCTACCTAGGGGGCAGTGTAGGTGCCATCACGATTCACAAATATGGTCGTGACAACTTGGTATTAGAGCCCTAGGTTACTGGTATTACAAGTACAAGAGCGTGTCTAGTAGAGTCTTGGAGATCGGTACGATGGGCTCCGTAATTATCTGCGAGAGGCTATAGGAAAATTAGAAAACTTCCAATTCTTTCATGATACTTCATTCCAATTGGTATCTAGTTGATTCCAATTAGTATGTGAATTTCTTTGTCTTATTCTCCCCCGAATGATGGAACCTCATTTCCTAAACCTTTATGTGAACGGTTTGTGTGTGAAGTGTTGTGGTAGGGTATGATATGTGGCATCTAGATTCTGACGCGTGACCTAGTTTTGTTTCAAGTTATGACTTCAAGTTTTAGTTGTGTAGGTTATGATTTTGTTACGTCCGACATTTTTGCTTATTTGAAAAATGCAAGATAAATTGGCTTGTAATGAATAAAGCCACATTTGGACCTTGCTTGATGTGAATGGGTAGGTTATGAGTACGTTGGTGTGAAATTACGAAAGGAGGCCAAGGGCAAAAATCAAAATTTTGGAAACTTGTCCCATGAATTACAATAAATAGCCAAATTGGGCTCAACAAAAAAATAATAATAAAATAAGGCCCAAATGGGAAGGCCCAACCGGCCAAGCAAGGGTCCAAGCCTTTGGATTAATTAATTTCCATGTGGAATTATATAATCATATTTATCCTAAGAAGGTTCAAGAGAAACCAAGAACAAAACACAAGAAAAAAAGAGAGAGAGAGTTTCGGGTGGAAGAGGAAAGAAAAGAAAAAGAAAGAAAATTTTTTTGGAGCCAAATCCTTGATTCGAAAATCCAATTCTTGTGAAATTATTACCAAGAGCAAGACCCTCTACAAGATGGTGTAAGTATTTTGGCAAGAAAGTGATTTTGTAGCAAGTGGAAAACTTGAAGAAAAGGTGAGAAACAATTCATTTTCTTATGTTATTAAGTTTGGTTTATGTTGTAATATGTAGAATTGAGTAGAGTGTATGGAAATATGGAAGTTTGTAAAGTGGGTATGTTGTTTGAAAGTTGGCCGTGTGTATGCATGAATTGCATGTCCATAATGACTTGAATTTTTGTTGAAATCTAGTGTAGTTATGGTAGAAATTGTATTAGAAATGAAAGTGGAATGAATTAGTGAAAGTTGGAGAATATAGTATGTGGCCGTGTGGTGTGTGTGGATGATGGAGTGTGAATTTAATCTTGTTAGTATGTTAAGTGTGTTATGGTGAAATGAATGGAAAGATAATAATCTTTATTGTCATGGAAAAATGGTTATTAAGTTGTTGTAGGAAAACATGCAACTTTGTTATGGTTTATGTAAAAATGGAAATGAAAGTATTAAGAGGAAAATTATGATTAATGTTGATGAATTTGGAAGATGGAAATGTAATATGAACTTGTAAGTTGAAGGTTAGGAGGATTGGATAAATTGTGGCTTTGATGGAAAGTTTGTCTGTTTGTATATCTTATGTAAATCTTGTGAGAATGGTATGGTATGCCTCCGCATCGTGTTATAATGACCTTGATGGGTGACGAATATCAAAATAATAAGTTTGGTTTGGAAATGTAAGGTTGAAACGAAAGATGTTTCGTTATGCCGGAAAGATGGCTAGTGATGCCATATTGTGTGTTGTAATGCATGTTGTTGTTATTGATGTGGTTTCTGGGTTGTTGTGTTAATGAATTGAGCTGAGCTAAGTCTCGGGGTCGTCACATATACAGATGAAATGCTGCCGAAATTTCGGTAGGCAAGTATGTGTTAAGTTGGACTATTGAAAAACTTTGAAACTAACAATTGGTAAACTTGACCATTTCTAGATTTTGGACGAAATTGGAGTGGAAGCCAAGCGAGCGTAAGGCGCAATCGAGGTATGTAAAGCCTTCCCCTTTATTCTTAGGCATGTTCTGGATGTGATAGGCTCGGCCGCGAGCCTTAAGTACGACTCCGTTCCTCGGAATTCGAGACGGAAAACCGCTCCAATTCCTTCAGTACAATTGAAACCATTTTGTCACGACCCAACCCAGTAGGCCGTGACTAGTGCCCGATCTGGGCACTCAAACCCATTCTAGTATATATAGCAGAAGCCGACAAGGCTTTATTTCAAATTTAGTTAATTTCCAGAAAAAATTTTTGGCAGAGTTTCCTTTGTTTTACGGACTATCCCATATACCCTGCACGCAGAAAATACCAACAAAGGCCACACAGGGCCGACAGAGTAACATTTAAATATATGCGGACCGGCCGCCGCGGCGAATGGGATCGCCCAAACACAACATATACACACAGCTGTACAGAAAGATCCCAACCCACAAACATGTCCACAGACCTCTAACAGACCGACAGAATCATATGACGGGACAGGGCCCCGCCGTACCCATGAACGAGAATATACATATATAGAAGTGACAGACTATACCAAAAGATGGCTCTGAATAAAAGAGCGCTCCAAAAATAGCAGAATGAGGTCCTAAGCGGACGGATCAGCAAACCTGTCGTCGGTACCTGCGCGGCATGAAAACGCAGCCCCCGAAGAAAGGGGGTCAGTACGAAATAGGTACTGAATATGTAAAGCCTGAATTACAGAAACAAATCCATAACTGGTGCAGAACATACAGAAAGTAAACGAAAAATCCAAAGTATCAGATACATAATTCCAAAACATGCAGAGTGTGTACAGAACATATGTCATATCAAATCCGGCCCCTGCCAAGGGACTCGGCAGACAGAACGTGGCCACCCTTCCGACGCTGGTGCCACAACACAGAAGAATTAGAATAGGGGCATAACCCTGTAGCATAGTATGTCATATCAAATGGCCATAGCAAATCATATCAGAACAAGCGGACATGGCACATCATACTCCACAAACCCATGTACGCAAATACCTGCCCCCTCACATCGAGGCACGGCGAACAATGCAGAGGATCACGCTTGACAACATATCCTGGCCCGGGCTCAGTGTGGGGAAAACATTGGGACATCCACGAGTGGAGTAGTGAGAGACTAATGCAATTAAAATATCATAAATGTTTTAATAGACTCGATGAGGCATATCAAAGACAAATCGATCCGATGAAGTCGAACGGGAACATAATGAACGAGCTTCGGATATCATAATGAATTACAGAAGTATAACCTTTCTGAAATCGTTCCGAGTGTCAAAACAATTTATCGGACTCAATGGAATATTTAAAACAATATTTGTTAGGTAATTAGAATAGTAGTCAAACGTTTCTTTTAAGAACTGCTCGAAAAGAAGGCTTAAGTACATTAAGGGCAAAACAGGGAATAGTGGGCCCACCTCGGGACAAGCAAGGCGGTGGGCTCAAATTACATATTTTAAACATATGGGGTCACTTACAAAGGTTCTACGGACGTTCTAGGGCTTTCCAAGTAGTTTAGGGAAAGTTTGCATGATTTTCAAGAATACAAACCAAAAGGGCTCAATCTTACTGAAGGAAAAAGCGAGATTTTCAATTGCGGATTCCGATGGGCAGAAAGTCTTTCGAGGCCCGAATCCGATTCTAATACACTTAGGCATGCCAAAAGAAGGATCGGGGTAGCTTCACATACCTTTGGATCTTTTTAAGCCTATCCAAGCTCACTCTCCGTTTCGTCGAAAATCTGCAAATGGTCACATTTACCAATTGTAAGCTATGGATGCTACGAATTCAATTCAACTTATATTTGTCTACCGAAATTTCGGCAGCACTTCCCCTATACATATAGCACCCCCGAGAATTCAACTCGGCTCACAATCATCAACAACAACCCAAACAACAACATCAACAACAAACACTAGAAACACAATATGGCACAACTAGTTCTACTTGCCGACATAATGCCATAACCTTTACTTTAATCTTAACTTTCAAACTAATCTCAACGATTTCACATTCATTATCAATCTAGATCACCACAACATAGTTTAGAATCATTTCATATCGTTTTCCTCAAATTATACACACAATATACATAATATACAAACTTTCCGCCAAAGTCATAATTTATCCAAAACTCCTAATCTTTGGCATACGTATTCATAACATGTTTCCTTCTTCCAAGTTCATCAATACTTGTCATAATTAGCAACCTAATAACTTCATTTTCATAATGTCGTAAAATCGTACTAAAACGACATAAGCTTCAACATTCCATTTCGATACAAATTATATCATTCTAACTTCATTTACAATACAAACATCACAACAACACTCTAACACATTTAACAAACTTAATCAATTCCATTCCATAGCCAACATACCACACGGCCAAGAACCCTCTTTGCCAACTTCAACTAAATCATTTAACTTTCAATCCCAATATGCATTTCATCACAATCACAACTAGAATATAACATGGATTCAACACATTATAGGTATACAATACACCCATACCCACGGCTACATGTACATACCACACACCCACCTTGCAAACTTCCATTTTTCCATACAATCAACACATTTCTATATGCTACAACACAAACAATACTTCATAACACAATAATAAGGGATAAACTCTTACCTTTTTACTCAATCTTCTTCACTTGAATATAGGGTCAACTTGAAGAAACAAGACTTCTTCCTTCCAAACCAACTACACCAAGTTGCAAAGGGGACTTGAATTAGTAGGATTCCAACAAGAAAAAAACATTTGGAGGCAAGATTTTTTAGGGTGAAAATTTGGGACTAGGGCCGAATGCCCTTCACTCTTTTTTTGCTCTTCTTTTGTTTTGATTCTTTTTCTCACTCTTAGCTTCTTGAGTCTTCTAAAGGATGAAGACTTTTATGTTAATTATATCACATGGAAATTATAAGAATTTTTGGGTGGGCTTGGCCAAGTGGCCGGCCACCCCCTTCCTTTTGAGCCTCATTTTCCTTTCAATTATTTGGCCCAATGAATTAAAATCCTTGTTATACAATTCCCGAAACTAATTTCCAAAATTCTAAATTTGCCCTTAGTCTTCCTCGACACTTCCACATTAATATTCTTTCATGCACAACTATTATGTTAAATGTAACCAATTATGACTTTATTTCTTACAAATCAACATTATTTCCAATTTTTCCAAAGGTGCGAAAACACGGGATATAACATCCTCCCCCCCTTTAAAACATTCGTCCTCGAATGTTAAATTAATCTTATAGGATTTGGAAAGGCCCCGGGGGAGTTTCTGTTTATAGACAGCACATTCGTTATTGAAATGGAATTTAGCAAAGATTCGAGATTACCTGAGGGCATAGGGAACAAATGAGGATATTTCTTCTTCATCTCTTCTTCGGCCTCCCAGGTCATTTCCTCCCTATTATCGTTCCGCCACAGCACCTTAACAGAGGCTACATCTTTGTTCCGGAGCTTTCTTACCTGGCGGTCCAAAATAGCTACGGGCTGCTCCTCATAAGATAACTGCTCCGTCACCTGAATATCATCCGCAGGAAATATTCTGGAGGGATCACCAATGCATTTGCGGAGCATAGACACATGGAATACCGGATGTACCGCTTCCAAATCAGATGACAGGTCTAACTCATAGGCGACATTTCTAATTTTTCGCACAATCAGATAAGGCCCAATATAACGTGGACTAAGCTTACCCTTTCTGCCGAACCGCATTACGCCTTTCATAGGCGATATCTTCAGAAATACCCAATCACCAACCTGGAATTCCAAAGGACGACGCCGTTTGTCAGCGTATGATTTATGTCGACTCTAGGCTGCCAATAGTCGCTCCCGAATAAGTTTCACCTTATCAACGGCCTGCTGGATCATATCTGGGCCGATTAACTCTGTCTCGCCAATATCAAACCAGCCAATAGGTGACCTGCATTTCCTACCATACAAAGCCTCGTACGGAGCCATCTGGATGCTGGAATGGTAGCTGTTATTATAAGCAAATTCAATCAATGGCAAGTGATCCTCCCAGCTACCTCTGAAATCGATAACACAGGCCCGCAACATATCTTCAAGTGTCTGGATAGTGCGCTCGGCCTGTCCGTCACTCTGAGGATGGAAAGGTGTGCTCAGGCTCAGCTGAGTCCCTAATCCTTCCTGAAAAGATCTCCAGAAGTTCGCCGTGAACTGAGCACCTCTGTCAGTGATAATAGATATAGGAACTCCATGAAGCTTCACTATTTCTTTAATATAAAGCCTGGCATAATCCTCGGCGGAATAAGTAGTTCTGACGGGGAGAAAATGGGTTGATTTTGTCAGCCTATCAACAATAACCAAGATGGAATCATACTTCCGTGGAGTGCGAGGCAACCCTGTAATGAAGTCCATATTAATGATCTCCCACTTCCACGTCGGAATTTCCATTTCCTGCAACAGTCCACCCGGTTTCTGGTGTTCAATCTTGACCTGCTGACAATTGGGACACTGGGCGACGAACTCGGCGATGTCCCGTTTCATGCCATCCCACCAGTATAAGCATCAGAGATCATGGTACATCTTCGTAGACCCAGGATGGACCGAATAGCGAGCATAATGTGCCTCGCTCATAACCTGCTGCCGAAGGCCTGCAATATCAGGTACACACAACCTGCCCTTAAATAATAAAGTCCCATCCGGAGTGAACTCGAACGGAGTCTTCTCCTTATCATAGGCTCTGTCTCTGTATCGTGCCAAAACAGGATCTTCATATTGATGCCGCTTGATATCTTCCTTAATAGATGATTCAGAAACCCCTCGGACAGAAATCCGTGTACCTCCAGAATCGGCCAGACGGACCCCAAGATTAGCCAACTGATAAATGTCACGTACTATCTCTCTCCTGCCAGGCTGTAAATCTACCAAGCTGCCCATAGATTTCCGGCTAAGCGCATCTGCAACAACATTAGCCTTGCCCGGATGATACAGAATATCCACATCATAGTCTTTCAGGAGCTCCAGCCACCTCCGCTGCGGCAAATTAAGCTCTTTCTGCTTGAAAATATACTGGAGACTCTTATGATCTGTATAGATATCAACATGAACGCCATATAAATAATGTCTCCATATCTTCAGGGCATGAATCACCGCTGCAAGCTCCAGATCGTGGGTAGGAAAATTCTTTTCATGCTTTTTGAGCTGTCGGGAAGCATAAGCTATAACTCGGCCGTGCTGCATCAATACACAGCCTAACGCCACACCAGAAGCATCACAATAAATAACATATCCATCGGGTCCCTCTGGAAGAGTCAGAACTGGGGCTGTAGTCAGCTTCTCTTTCAGCAACTGGAAGTTTCGTTCACAAGCGTCAGTCCACTGGAACTTGGCTCCCTTCTGAGTTAGCCTTGTCAAAGGCGCTGAAATCGAAGCAAACTTTTCCACAAATCTTCTGTAATAGCCTGCTAACCCCAGGAAACTACGTACCTCTGTGGGCGTCGTGGGTCTGGGCCAATTTTTCACGGCCTCAATCTTCTGTGTATCCACCCGGACACCATCAGCTGCAATAATATGCCCCAGAAATGCCACTGAAGCCAGCCAGAATTCACATTTAGAAAATTTTGCATATAATTCCTGATGCCGAAGTACCCCCAATACCGCTCTCAGATGATCTGCGTGCTCTGCCTCGGATCGAGAATAAACCAGAATATCATCGATAAATACAATTACGAACATATCCAAGAATGGCCTGAATACCCGGTTCATTAAATCCATAAATATTGCAGGAGCATTAGTCAGCCCAAAAGACATAACTCTGAATTCATAATGCCCATATCTGGTCCGGAATGCTGTCTTAGGAATATCAGCCTCTCGTACCCATACCTGATGATAGCCTGACCGAAGGTCTATTTTCGAAAAATATTTGGCGCCCTGCAACCGATCAAACAAGTCATCAATTCTGGGGAGGGGGTATTTATTCTTTATGGTTACCTTATTCAGCTGTCGATAATCAATACACATACGCAACGACCCGTCTTTCTTACGCACAAACAATACCGGGGCTCCCCAAGGCGAAGTACTGGGTCTAATGAAGCCTTTTTCTAACAGATCCTTCAACTGCTCTTTCAGTTCTTTCAATTCTGCCGGTGCCATTCTGTACGGGGGAATAGATATCGGCTGAGTATCTGGAAGCAAATCAATAGTAAAATCTATCTCCCGCTCTGGAAGAAGGCCTGGAAGCTCTTCTGGGAACACATCTGGAAATTCATTAACCACGGGAACTGACTGAAGAGTCGGCGTTTCTGCTGTCAAGTCTTGTACCCGAACCAGATGATAAAAATAACCCTTTCTGATCATTTTCTTCGCCTTAAGGTATGAAATAAACTTACCTTTCGGCGATGCTGTATTACCGACCCATTCTATAACTGGCTCCCCGGGAAACTGGAAACGAACTACCTTATTTTGGCAGTCAACATTAGCATAACAGGAAGCTAGCCAGTCCATACCCATAATAACATCGAACTCGATCATATCTAACTCCACCAGATCTGCCTTAGTGTCTCGGCCACATATAATTACAGAATAGTCTTTATATACCTGTTTCGCTACAATAAAGTCCCCAATCGGTGTAGCTACCTCAAACGGCTCTATAGGTTCAGACGTTATACCAATTTTACTAGCAACCAGAGGCAAAATATATGACAAAGTCGAACCTGGATCAATCAATGCATACACAGACCGAGAGAAAACCAATAATGTACCTGTAACGACATTAGGCGATGCCTCCTGATCCTGGCGGCTGGACAGAGCATAAATGCGGTTCGAAGGACCGCTAGTACTAGAAGCTCCACCACGGCCTCTGCCGCGACCCGCTGGTGCTGAAGTACCCGGCCCCGTAGGGCGCATAGCCACTGATGAAGATGAAGACCCGGCGGCTGATCCAGTAGGCTGCGCTGCACCACCCGAACTACCCTTATACGGGCAATCTCTCACAGAATGGCCCTGACGGCCACAAGAAAAACCTGCACCGGTGGCTCTGTAGCACTCCCTAGGATGGTATCTGCCACAATAAGAACACTGAGGCCTAGGTGGCCTCGTCTGACCAGAACCCCTATCTGTCCGTGAACCTGAAGCCCTGGAGCTCTGCCCTGCTCCTGAATACCCTGGGCTATCAAATCTGCGACCTGTAGGCTGTGGCTCTGTGCCGGCTGGGATAGATGTCTGCTAGGCTGCTGCGGCTGCTGAGGCTGTCTGCCCCGAAGATCTCCAGAGTACCCAGATGATCTGGCCCTCTTGGGCTGTCTCCGATCCTGGCTCCTATCAGGCTGACGCTCCCTATGCCGGTCCTCCATGCCCTGGGCGTGGGCCTGAATCCGGGCAATATCCATACCGGGCTAAGCAGCCAATACCAAACAGCTGTCGACAAAATAACGGTCCAGCCCCATAATGTACCTGTGCATCCTGTCAGCCACAGTAGCTACAACAGCAGGTGTGTATCGGGCCAATGAGTCGAACTCCATACTGTACTCTCGAACACTGCGACCCCTCTGTCTCAGCAATAAGAATCTGTCAGCCTTGGCCCGCCGTAGCTCCGGGGGCAGAAAATGGCTAAGAAAAGCCTGAGAAAAATCATCCCAAACTGCTGGGGGAGCGTCGTCACCCCTAGATAACTCCCATGACTCGTACCAATTTGCCGCTACATCATACAACCGGTACGAAGCCAATGTGACTGACTCTGTCGCGGAAGCATTAATAAAATGTAAGGTGCGCCGCATCTTCCTGATAAACTCCTCGGGATCCTCCTCGGGCTTTGTCCCGAAGAACTCTGGAGGGCCACAAGTCAAGAACTCACGAGCTCTCGAACTGTCGCGCCTATATGCTCGGTCACCTCCCAATCCGTGCCCCTGAACCTGTCCCGCCATAAGTCTGGTCAATAGCTGGACTGCCTCTCTCATAGTCTGATCCTCAGTCCCTGGCCGTGGAGCTGGAGGCTCAGGTACTGGAATCTCGGGAGCTGGCGGTGGAGCCGCCCCTCGACCTGCAGCTGCTGCTGCTCCAATATCCTCTACGTGTGGCGGTGTGGAAGAGCCCTCTGCTGGGGGCAAAATATCAGGAGCAATATGAGCATGGGCCCTGGTAACCCTCTGGGCCCGACTAGTCTCTCCCACAGCTGCTGCCTTGGCCTTTTGGGCCGCTGTCGCCTTTTTTGGAGGCATAACTGCAAATGTAATAATTCGTTAGGGAGGAATCATCCTGATAACACAGCTCTATCGCACGATCTAAGACAGAAAGAAGGGTAGTATCCTAAATGCCCTGTAGCCTCCTGTTTATAGGTGTGGTGCACAACACACCGATAAACAAGACTCTACTAGACACGGTCTGTAGACATTCCGAGGACGAACCGCTCTGATACCACTTTTGTCATGACCCAACCCCGTAGGCCGTGACTAGTGCCCGATCTGGGCACTCAAACCCATTCTAGTATATAGCAGAAACCGACAAGGCTTTATTTCAAATTTAGTTAATTTCCAGAAAAACATTTCGGCAGAGTTTCCTTTGTTTTACGGACTATCCCATATACCCTGCACGCAGAAAATACCAATAAAGGCCACACAAAGCCGACATAGTAACATTTAAATATATGCGGACCGGCCGCCACGGCGAATGGGATCGCCCAAACACAACATATACACACAGCTGTACAGAAAGATCCCAACCCACAAACATGTCCACAGACCTCTAACAGACCGATAGAATCATATGACGGGACAGGGCCCCGCCATACCCATGAACGAGAATATACATATATAGAAGTGACAGACTATACCAAAAGATGGCTCTGAATAAAAGAGCGCTCCAAAAATAGCAGAATGAGGTCTTAAGCGGATGGATCAGCAAACCTGTCGTCGGTACCTGCGCGACACGAAAACGCAGCCCCCAAAGAAAGGGGGTCAGTACGAAATAGGTACTGAATATGTAAAGCCTGAATTACAGAAACAAACCCATAACTGGTGCAGAACATACAGAAAGTAAACGGAAAATCCAAAGTATCAGATACATAATTCCAAAACATGCAGAGTGTGTACAGAACATATGTCATATCAAATCCGGCCCCTGCCAAGGGACTCGGCAGACAGAACGTGGCCACCCTCCCGACGCTGGTGCCACAACACAGAAGAATCAGAATAGGGGCATAACCCCGTAGCAGAGTATGTCATATCAAATGGCCATAGCAAATCATATCAGAACAAGCGGACATGGCACATCATACTCCACAAACCCATGTACGCAAATACCTGCCCCCTCACATCGAGGCACGACGAACAATGCAGAGGATCACGCTTGACAACATATCCTGGCCCAGGCTTAGTGTGGGGAAAACATTGGGACATCCACGAGTGGAGTAGTGAGAGACTAATTCAATTAAAATATCATAAATGTTTTAATAGACTCGATGAGGCATATCAAAGACAAATCGATCCGATGAAGTCGAACGGGAACATAATGAACGAGCTTCGGATATCATAATGAATTACAGAAGTATAACCTTTCTGAAATCGTTCCGAGTGTCAAAACGATTTATCGGACTCAATGGAATATTTAAAACAATATTTGTTAGGTAATTAGAATAGTAGTCAAAACGTTTCTTTTAAGAACTGCTCGAAAAGAAGGCTTAAGTACATTAAGGGCAAAACTGGGAATAGTGGGCCCACCTCGGGACAAGCAAGGCGGTGGGCTCAAATTACATATTTTAAACATATGGGGTCACTTACAAAGGTTCTACGGACGTTCTAGGGCATTCCAAGTAGTTTAGGGAAAGTTTGCATGATTTTCAAGAATACAAACCAAAAGGGCTCAATCTTACTGAAGGGAAAAGTGAGATTTTCAATTGCGGATTCCGATGGGCAGAAAGTCTTTCGAGGACCGAATCCGATTCTAATACACTTAGGCATGCCAAAAGAAGTATCGGGGTAGCTTCACATACCTTTGGAGCTTTTTAAGCCTATCCAAGCTCACTCTCCGTTTCGTCGAAAATCTGCAAATGGTCACATTTACCAATTGTAAGCTATGGATGCTACGAATTCAATTCAACTTATATTTTTCTACCGAAATTTCGGCAGCACTTCCCCTATACATATAGCACCCCCTAGAATTCAACTCGGCTCATAATCATCAACAACAACCCAAACAACAACATCAACAACAAACACTAGAAACACAATATGGCACAACTAGTTCTACTTGCCGACATAGTGCCATAACCTTTACTTTAATCTTAACTTTCAAACTAATCTCAACGATTTCACATTCATTATCAATCTAGATCACCACAACATAGTTTAGAAGCATTTCATATCGTTTTCCTCAAATTATACACACGATATACATAATATACAAACATTCCGCCAAAGTCATAATTTATCCAAAACTCCTAATCTTTGGCATACGTATTCATAACATGTTTCCTTCTTCCAAGTTCATCAATACTTGTCATAATTAGCAACCTAATAACTTCATTTTCATAATGTCGTAAAATCGTACTAAAACGACATAAGCTTCAACATTCCATTTCGATACAAATTATACCATTCTAACTTCATTTACAATACAAACATCACAACAACACTCTAACACATTAAACAAACTTAATCAATTCCATTCCATAGCCAACATACCACACGGCCAAGAACCCTCTTTGCCAACTTCAACTAAATCATTCAACTTTCAATCCCAATATGCATTTCATCACAATCACAACTAGAATATAACATGGATTCAACACATTATAGGTATACAATACACCCATACCCACGGCTACATGTACATACCACACACCCACCTTGCAAACTTCCATTTTTCCATACAATCAACACATTTCTATATGCTACAACACAAACAATACTTCATAACACAATAATAAGGGATAAACTCTTACCTTTTTACTCAATCTTCTTCACTTGAATATAGGGTCAACTTGAAGAAACAAGACTTCTTCCTTCCAAACCAACTACACCAAGTTGCAAAGGGGACTTGAATTAGTAGGATTCCAACAAGAAAAAAACATTTGGAGGCAAGATTTTTTAGGGTGAAAATTTGGGACTAGGGCCGAATGCCCTTCACTCTTTTTTTGCTCTTCTTTTGTTTTGATTCTTTTTCTCACTCTTAGCTTCTTGAGTCTTCTAAAGGATGAAGACTTTTATGTTAATTATATCACATGGAAATTATAAGAATTTTTGGGTGGGCTTGGCCAAGTGGCCGGCCACCCCCTTCCTTTTGAGCCTCATTTTCCTTTCAATTATTTGGCCCAATGAATTAAAATCCTTGTTATACAATTCCCGAAACTAATTTCCAAAATTCTAAATTTGCCCTTAGTCTTCCTCGACACTTCCACATTAATATTCTTTCATGCACAACTATTATGTTAAATGTAACCAATTATGACTTTATTTCTTACAAATCAACATTATTTCCAATTTTTCCAAAGGTGCGAAAACACGGGATATAACACATTTCCTTACAAATTGCCTTTAAAGTGAACTTTTGTACGAAACTTCCCTAAACGGAGTCGGAATACTTCCAAATGATTATGGATGACCTCATAAGGTCTATTATCATTAATTCACTTTTGTCGCCTCGAGTTGGTCCGAGGCGGGCCCACAAGGTCCGATATCTTCTGCATAACCTTAATTACTCTAGTTTTGTCCGATTTTTTTTTCAGAAAACCTCTGGATTATTATTTTGATCATGATATGACTATTTGTATGCAAATCTTACAAAATGACCTCTGGACATCGAAGAATCTGATTCTGATAATAATTTTTCGTGCCTTCCCAAGTAGGATATAGGCGCGTATTATGCATACTATCTGGATACTCTGATTTGGCTCGCCGTTTGGCACCCTTCAGTCTGATTGAGTCTGTATGTGTGTGGTTTCTCATTAATCTTTTCGTGGCTGTCTCAATGCATTCCTTCACTGCGTCCCGGGCCAGGTTCTGTTATCGTGCACATTCCTCTGCATTGTTCACCGCGTCCCTCGGCATGCGGGCCGGGATCTGTTATATCTGTATGATTATGATATTATGATCTGTGTATGGGGATGGCGGCCAGGATGGCATATGATCTGATCTGATTCTGTCTTTTCACCGCGTCCCGTACAAAGAGGGCCGGGTTCTGTTACCGCGGCCCCAGACAGGGTCGGGATCTGTATGTATGTATGCATGTGCCATCAGAATTTATATAAGCACATGCCTCGGTATGATTCTGTATGACTCTGTACTACTCTGCATGCATAAATCAGTCTGGCATACTTCTGTCTGTCCGTCTGAATCACGACTATGTCTGTATGTCCGTATGGATTCTGATTCTATACGTCCGTATGGATTCTGATTCTGTATGTCCGTATGGATTCTGATTCTGACCGTCTGTCTGGACCATGATTCTGTCCGTCTGTCTGGACCATGAATTCTGTCTGCCCGTCTGGATTATGACTCTGACCGGTACACTTCCGTCTGTCCGTTCGGCTTATGATTCTGCCTATTATATTTCTGTGTTGTGGCCCAGATTATGACTATGTCTGTTATGTTTCTGCTTTACATACTCGGTACATCTTTCGTACTGACCCCCGTTTTTCGGGGGCTGCGCTACATGCCCGCAGGTACAGACGCACCAGGTGATACGGCACCAGTGTAGGGTTCTGATTCTGCTGTTTTGAAGAGCTCCCTTGATCCGGAGCATATACTTTTGGTATATATCTTCTGTCTTTTGTATATTCTGTATGTATGATGATTCTGGGTACGGCGGGGCCTTATCCCGTCATCTGATTCTGTATGTCTGTTAGAGGCCTGTAGATATGTATGTGGGTTACGGGTTACATCTGTTCAGGTAGGTGCGTACGATTTTGTGACTCCGTCTGTTATGTTAGCCTCATCGGCATATGAAAAAGTTTTAGTATGCATATGTATATATATTTTCGCGCGTGCCGTATCTGTATTGGCTTGAATCTGTAAACACCTATTTGAAATATTCTGTCTGGTACGCCGATTCTGTCAGTTAGGTACGTATGGGTATCCAGTTAGGATACCAGTCGCGGCCCACGGGGTTGGGTCGTGACAGATTTGGACCTAATTATTTTTCCATATTCTTGGAAAGATGGGAGTGATAATGTAGGGGACTGCGTGATCCACGTGTTTTTAGTGATTAGTTACTCGAAAGTTGCAGAAGTGCATTTATGACTTAACAAGCATGATTTGTTAAAGATATTATTGGTGCTGGGAATAAGTTTCACCTTCGTCAGGGTATTATGATAGCGTACGTGGTGCGAATGTAAGTTCAGTAAGGATCATAGGATTTGGGCAAAAGTGTAGTGACCGTGAGTAATAAAGAAGAGAAATTCAGAATAATGACATGATGGATGACATTGTATGAAATGCATAGCAAGTGAGATTCTTAGGGTATTGGGGTATGAGTACTTTCATATTAATGGGATGGAGGTGTAAGAAGAAGGATTTGGATATATTAATCTTCACCACTAAGAAGGGAACAATTGGTATCTGGCGTGCTTGTCGGGTAAGGTTGCAAGTTGTACATGAGTGGATTGCGTATTCGGCTGTTAAAGTTAAGTTAGGTTTTGACTTGACTATGTGATAGTGGTTTGTGGGTTCTTTCGGGAAGGTGGTTATGGATTTTAAATTGGGAAGCAATGTTACTTGTGACGAATGGAGACTTAAGATGTTGGTTAGCTGTGGTCCTAGTCCTTCAGTAAAGTGTACATTCATTCGTTCTTTGTGTTTAAAGGAATGATAAGGATATTGTGGAATCGGGAGCTAGTGATTTGAGGATTATGTGCAGTTGTGCATGGTAGAATAGACATAAGGGTTCCGTGTCAAGTTGGTATGTTTGATTATGCCATGGGCCAACGGGAGCCGGTGGTTGACTAATAAGAACGACTTTGGTATTGGTCAAGTGCGGATGTTTTTACAACTCAAGGAACTATAGGGTAATAGTCAGATTTCGGGTTGAGACATGTCAAAAATTATAAAACATTATGATGTATTGTGCCCACGGTAGCGGCACTAGAACCGCGGTAGTGGAGGTCCGACGCAGTGGACGGCGAGCAGATTTTCTTCTTATTTCCAAAGTTAAAAACCTTAAACCCTTGTCATCTTCCCTTTATCGTTCTCTAAGTATACCTAGGCAATGTCGAGAGCCTTGCACCTATTGTGTGAGTTCGGTTAGTTCCTACTACGACTGGTGTTACTACTCAATTGAGTTAATCGAATGAAATGGATAATCGCGTGAGTGGTTAGAGGTGTTCTAGTTCAAAAATTGGGATGTTGAAAGTGATAAATCAACAATGAGGTCTGACTAAATTAGATTTATGGAGAACATTTTGAAATTTGAGTTAAGAGAATTTTAGCAAAGGCACATTGGTGGATATAAGTCACAGTAGTAGTAGGACTGTATAAGTGATATCATAAAGTTTTGTGAGGTTTCGTGATCAGCAACTAGCGAGAAGTAAAATTCAGGTAACCAACATGTTAAGACTTGTGGGAAGTGGCTTGTGTGATACACAGTTGGATATTTTCATAACACTCCACAGTGGATGCATTAGTGTGGGTTAAAGGATAGGGTTTCTAGAAATCCCTATAACGTGAAGGTTAGAGTTGTATCTTTGAGAAGAGACCGCGTTCCAGGTAGTGTGTTATGTTATGGGTATTACTAAATCGGATAGCTTGAGTGAGCCTTTTCAGAATATTAAAGGACTAGAATTAGTCGCACCAGATGGGTGATAGGACTGTGATTGGTTTCGAAAAGTTTGGAGTCAGTTTGAGTGGTTGTTGGTGGTGATTAAAGGTTGTGCATTCGTTCAGGTTCAGAATTGTTCGAATTAAACTTGATGGACAATGAATATATTCTCTAGAAAGACTTATGGGTTTCCTAGCAAATCACCTCCATAGATTCGATGGGTCACAGTTAAGATTTGAGGTATGGCAGGTTTATCGAGCCTTAATGGAGTTTGCGAATAGACTTGATGATATTTCACAACGGACAGTTTTTTGGACAATTATAATGATTTCCTATGGACTTGGCTCGGCGAGGTATTCAGCCGGTATGTATCCAGTATAGTGAATTGAAGATTTAAGAATACTTTGAACTAGCCAAGTTGGCTGTGAGTAGGATAAGTTTTGATTGAATTGCGTAAAGCTCTCAGATGTGGTAGAGATTCTTTTCTGCCAAGAGTAAGTCATGGTTTCGGGCTTGTGGTGCGTGTTTATGTATTTCTAAGAAACCGTGGTGCGATGAACACCTCTAGGGGTAAATGAAAAGATAGTGGAATTAGAGTATTTTACAGGTTCAGAGTGGGCTATGATTGTGTCTATATCTAAGGGTTTGTACTGTGTTGATAAATGTTGTGGGACTTATTGATCGTGTTCAGAGGCATGGCTATATTGAAACAGAAAATTCCAGCAGAAACAATTCTCATATTGGGAGGTCAGTTGTGTGAAAATTCGAGCATGGGGACTATGGGCAATTGGATCTTTGAGCCAAAATAAAATAAGTTTGAGTGATAAGGTAAACGGCAGTGTTTTGGCACACTTATTGTCGTAGAGGATTTCGGGTGGGTATAATACATGTTCTTGGATTACCGTCAGCCTTCGTACTCCCCTTCTTCGTTCGAGACGAACCATTGTTTGATTGGTATCTGATGTAATAACCCGTTTGGTCGTTATTTCACTTTTGACCCATATACCCTAGCTGACCCTTCACCAAGTCCTGTTAGTATGATTTTGACCTGTGGGGATGAGCGGCATAGTTCTCGAGGCTATCAGGCGAGTTCTAATAGGACTAATGGAATCTATAGTCATAAAGTGAAAAACATTTGACCAATAGTTGACTTTTGGATAAACATGCCATAATCGAATTCCAACAAGTCCATTAGGTCAGAAACGTGACTTATGACTTAATGAAGTCATAGGTTTGGTTCCCAAAATATTTGGGTGTGATTTGAGTCATTGGTAGAGAAACTAGTTAAGTTAAAGAGTTAGAGTTGACCATCATCAACAACGGGTCAAGATGACCCCGTATCGATGTTTGAAAGTTCCAACAAGTTGGTATGACGATTTCAGACTTGTCCGCAGTTTCAGTGAGATTTCTAAGAGTTATGGATAGATTCGGGTTGGAACACACTTATATTAGATATTTAAACCGTCGCTCTTTGGCCATAAAGGGTACCATATTGATCAAACAACCCTTGTTTTGTGTTTCATTTGAACCATTAGATCAGTATCGTAATTACGAAGTCATAGCAAAAAGAATCGTCGCATTTCACCTTCGTATGAGTGAGTTATGGCCATTGTACTACACACAGCGATTGTTGTATTGGCAGGTCCGCTGTAGCGAATCTAGTGACCGCTGCAGCGAGACCGCTGTAGCGAAGCTAGGGACCGCTTCTGCAGTCGACGGGGGCAGAAACCCACTTTTTATGTTGCAATTCTGAGTCATTACCAACAAAATCGCAAACACAATTTTCAAGAGAGAAAGTGGAGAATTTTATTTCATTTATTGGTGAAAGCATCTTTGAGGGTAAGTCCCCACATTTATTTGAACCAGAGACATCTACCAGACCTCATATTTAGCGTGAGGCCAGTTTCCAGTAGATTTGAGGGTGAGCTCCTAACCATGCAAGACCGCCTGAAGATCTTTCTCATTTTGGATGTCTATTTCATTTCAAACAGTTATGTTTATTTCAGATAGTTGTTCATTCTTTACATAGTTATGTTTTAAAGTCCTTTTCTAATGTCTTTTGAATTTTGGGGTCGTAATAGTTAGGACTTCCGCACTTTTATTTAGTTATGGCCTGACTAGACAGTTTGGATATTTTTATTATCATTATATACTTGAATATGTTAAAATTTACTGATTAGATAATGACTGGTTAAGGGGATTGGTTCGCCCACTAGGTGAATTAGTGTGGGTGTCACTCACGGCTATTTGGGTCGTAACAAAGTTGGTATTAGAGCCCTAGGTTTGTTGATCTTGTGGTACATAGACATGTTTATTAGAGTCTTGTGGGTCAGTACAGAGATGTCTGTACTTATCTTCGAAAGGCTATGGAACACTAGAAAAATTCTAATTCTTTCTTTCTTTCATGCTAGTTGATTCTAATTGGTATCTGACTTTCCTTTCTATTCTCTCACATATAATGCAGACTCATGCAACAACAGCAGTTAATAAGGTACCTGCGCCGGCCACTGGGGTCGCAGCTAGCGGTAGAGGTCAGGCCACTGTTCGTGGTAGAGGCTAGGCTAGGGGCTGTGTCCATGGTAGAGGCAGGAAAGCAGTAGCACCAGCCAGCGGTGGGGCTCATATGGTTGGTTAGGACCGCGTTTAGTCCACTGAGCCTTTTGTGATTCCAGATGATGCAGCAGAGTTTACAGCAGTGCCAGTTCAGCTAGATATTATAGCTCCTCTAGTGTTGTAAGATGTGATGGTTCAAGTGTAGAACCTACTGAACAGGTTGATAGAGGCAGGTGTGTTACCAGCTATTCTATATGCTCAGGGTGCCAGAGTGGGTGATCCAGCTCCAGGCAGAGTTCGTACTACAGGTTTACAGTATGCTGCAATTGTGGCTCTTTGTTTGGATGAGGCTCTGGGACTAGAGCTATTTCCTAGACCAGTGGGAGGTTCGGTGTTGACTGGGGACGCGCAAGATTTGTTTTGGATGTTCACTAAGATGAAGCCTCCAGAGTTGTTTGGCACTGAGGTTGAGGATTCTTATGAGTTCATCATGGACTATCATGAGCGGCTTCATAAGATTAGGGCAGTGGAAAAGTATAGGGTTGAGTTTGTGACCTTCCAGCTCTTGGGTGATGCCAAGTTATGGTGGAGGGATTTTGTAGATTGTAAGCCAGCGGGTGAAATGGACTCAGTTTTACCAGGTGTTCTTAGACAAGTATGTGCCTCGTACTTTGAGGGACCACATGCATGATGAGTTCTGTAACTTCGAGCAGGGTAATTTGTCTGTGGCTGCTTATGAGGCTCGGTTTCACTCGTTGTTTCACTATGCCCTTCAAATGGTTCCCACTGAGGAGGAAAGGGTTAAGAGATTCGTGAAAGGGTTAAACACTGCTCTTCAGTTGTCAGCTCTTCAGCTTGCAGCAACAGGTGCTTCCTTTCAGGAAGTGGTGGATCATGTTAGGATTGTCGAGGGTGTTAGGATGGGTAGTTATAATAGGTACGCGGAGAAGAAGGCCTAAAAGGGTGGTAGTTTTAGTGGCTCTTTCTCTAAGGGCCAGAGTTCCCAAGTCTATTCGGGACGCCTTGTTCAGTCAGCCATGCAGGCTTCATTTGGAGGCCCATCAGGGGCCACTCAGCACTATTCCAGTTAGTCAGGGGGTTTGAGGGCCAGAGCTCTAGATTATGGTGGATATTCGACTTCATCAGTTTCTGTTTAGCATCCCAAGCTAGATCGCGAATGTTCGAGTATGTTGATACGGGGCATTTCAAGAGAAATTATTCTAGAATTAGGCAAGGTGGCCAGAGTACTCAGTTTTAGGCTCCTAGAGCCCCAGCATCAGGTAGAGGGGGAGGATCTTATAGGGGTTACCGTGCTCAGTCTGCGCATGACAGTCACAGGGTAGGTAGATGTGGAAACCAACCTAATAGAGGCGAGTTTCAGACTGGTAGAGGTGGATATCAGCCTGGCAGGGGCGGAGCCCAGACAAGGCAGGTTGATCGCAATGGTTCGCAGGCTACTGGCGGAAGGATTCATTGTTATGCCTTTCCTGGCAAGACAGAGGTTGAGGGCTCAGATGCATTTATTACAGCTAACATCTCAGTCTATCACCGGATGGATTTTTTATTGTTTTACTCAGGTTTTACATTTTCATATATGTCTGCATATTTCTCTATGGGTCTTCATATAGTCTGTGGTTTACTTGACGCCCCTATACATGTATCTACTCCAGTTAGAGACTCTATGGTTGTGGATTGAGTCTTTCGATCTTGTACTATCACGCTTATGAGGTATGGCACCTGGGTTGACTTAGTAAGTTTAGACATGGTGTAATTTGATGGCATCTTGGGTATGAGTTGGCTAGCTCCTTATCACACAATTCTGGACTGTCATGCCAAGACAGTCACCTTAGCTATGCCCGGGGTGCCTACACTTGAGTGGAGGGGTAACCTTAGCTTGTCCCCGAAGAAAATCATTTCCTTTATTCGTGCAAAGAAATTAGTTGATAAGGCTTGCTTGGCTTATTTGTCACATATACGTGATACCAGTGTTGACGATCTATCTCTTAAGTCAGTTCTAGCGGTAAATGAGTTTGCGGAGGAGTTTCCCGCAGACTTGCCAGGCATTCCACTGGACCGTGACATTAATTTTTGCATTGTCTTAGGGCCAGGGACCTGCCCTATATCTATCCCACCATATCGGATGGCACCAGCCGAGTTGAGGGAATTAAAGAAACAACTTCAAGATCTTCTTAGTAAGGGTTTCATACGTCCAAGTGTCTCCCTGTGGGGCACTCCTGCTTTGTTTGTGAAAAAGAAAGATGGGACCATGCGGATGTATATTGATTACTGCCAGTTAAGTAAAGTTACAATCCGAAATAAATACCCCATCCCTCATAATGATGATTTGTTTGACCAGTTTCAGGGGGCTTCTGTGTTTTCAAAAATTTGTTTGAGATCAGGCTATCATCAGTTGAAAATTCGGACAGGTGGGATTCCTAAGACAACTTTTCGGACCAAGTATGGGTATTATGAGCTTCTAGTTATGTCTTTGGAGCTTACTAATGCCCTAGCTGCTTTTATGGATTTGATAAATGGCGTTTTTAAGCCATACTTGGACTCCTTTGTGATAGTAATAATTAATGACATTCTGCTTTATTTGAAGGGTAATAAAGATCATGAAAACCACTTGAGGGTTGTTCTTGGGTTGCTAAGAGACAAAGAGTTATATGCCAAGTTTTTTAAGTGTGAATTTTTGCTTGCATCTGTGTCCTTCTTGGGGCATGTGGTTTCGACGGAAGGGATTATAGTTGATCCTAAGAAAATTGAGGCGGTGAGAGATTGGGCTAGGTTTACATCAGTGATGGAGATTCATAGCTTTGTGGGTTTGGCCAGCTACTACAGTCTGTTCGTGATAGGGTTTGCCTCTATTGCTTCACATTTGACCCGCTTGACTCAGAAGAAGATACGCTTCCAGTGGTCTCACGAGTGTGATCAAAACTTCTAAAAGCTCAAGACTTTATTGATTACGACTCCTATTCAATCTTTACCCGTGGAGGGCAAGGATTTTGTGGTTTATTGTGACGCTTCTCGTTCTAGTTTGGGTGTTGTTTTTATACAGGAAAATAAGGTGATTGCTTATGCTTCCAGGAGACTGAAGATTCATAAGAAAAACTATCTTACTTATGACTTGGAGTTGGCAGCTTGGGTTTTTGTGTTGAAGATTTGGAGGCACTATCTCTATCACAGTCTTCAGTATGTGTTTACTCAAGGGATCTTAATTCTAAGCAGCGGAGATGGATGGAGTTGCTTAAGAATTAAGATATTACTATCTCGTATCACCCCGGAAAGGTAGTTTCTTAAGGATTAAGATATTACTATCTCATATCACCCCGGAAAGGTAGTTTCTTAAGGATTAAGATATTACTATCTTATATCACCCCGGAAAGGTAAATGTGGTGGCCGATGCCTTGAGTAGAAAATCAGCTAGTATGAGAAGTTTGAAAAGTTTGATTACGTTAGGACGTCCGCTGGCCAAGGAGGTTTCAGACTTTGGCTAGCAGTTTCATAAAGCTTGATGTGTCTGGTTCGGGCAGAGTATTGGCTTGTATTGAGGTGAGAGACCGTCATTTCTGGAGAATATTAAGGCCAGACAGTTCGAAAATGCGAGTTTGAGTAAGATTAGCGATAAAGTCTTGCGTGGTGAGGCCAAGGAGGCCGTGATTGATGATTAAGGAGTCCTGAAAATCACGGGGCGTGTTTATGTTCCCTATGTTGATGATCTGATTAGGACGATTCATGCGGATACTTACAGTTCTAGATACTTCATTCATCCTGGTGCTAGCAAAATGTACCGTGACTTGAGGCAGCACTGCTGGTGGTCAAGGATGAAGCATGATATTCGTTGCACAGTGTTTGAATCACCAGAAGGTGAAGTACGAGCACTAGACACCCGGGGGTACACTTTAGAGGATGCCTATTTCAGAGTGGAAGTGAGAGAGGATAGTGTTGGACTTTGTGGTTGGTCTTGAGAAGACCTTAGGTAAGTTTGATTCGATTTGGGTCATTGTTGATAGATTGAACAAGTCTGCCCATTTCATACCTGTTCAGATTACCCATACTGCTAATAAGTTGGTCCATATTTATATACGGTAGATTGTTCGCCCGTATGGGGTTCCCATTTCCATCATATTCGATAGAGGCACGACGTTTACTTCCCAGTTCTGGAAGACTTTGCATTTAGAATTAGGCACTAGATTGGACCTTAGTACAACTTTCCACCCTCAGACCGATGGCCAATCTGATTGGACGATTCATGTCCTAGAGGATATGCTCCGAGCATGTCTGATTGACTTCGGTGTCTATTGGGATCAGTTCTTATCATTGGCTGAGTTTGCATATAACAACAGTTATAACTCGATCATTGATATTACCCCATTTGAGGCTCTTTATGGGAGAAGATGTAGGTCTCCCATAAGGTGGTTTGATGCATTTGAGGTAAGGCCATGGGGTACCGATCTTTTGAGAGAGTCATTAGATAAGGTTAAAGTGATTTAAGAAACGCTCTTGGCAGTTCAGAGTAGGAAGAAAGACTACGCAGATCAAAAGGTCAGAGATTTTGAGTTCATGATTAGATAACAAGTCTTGTTGAAGGTTTCACCCATGAAGGGTGTGATGGAAGAAAGGTAAGCTTCGTCGAAAACTGATTAGTCAGTTTGAGGTTCTCAATCGTGTATCGAATGTACCTATAAGTTGGCTCTGCCCCCAGGTCTCTCAGGTACCCAGTGTTCCATGTCTCTATGTTGAAGCGATATCAAGGTGATGACTCGCTTATCATCCTTTGGGACTCTGTCTTGTTGGATGGAATCTGTCCTATAAGGAAGAGCCTAGTGCTATCCTGATAGAAAGGTTTGTAAGTCGAGGTCAAAAGAGATAGCGTCAACGAAAGTTCAGTGGAAAAATCGTCCTATTGAGGAACCTATTTGGGAGATCAAATCTGATATGCGAAAGAGTTATCCCCAGCTTTTCACTCAGTCAGGTATTTTTTCCTTTGTTTCTCTTTCTTTTCCGTTCGAGGACGAACAAATGTTTAATTAGTATGTGATGTAATGACCCGCTAGGTCGTTATGGTGGGTGACTTAGAAACCTAGACCTCCGTTGAGAATTCTGAGGCTGCGGGTAAGTCCGTCGGGTGTTTTTATGTATATGTGCATGTTTTTTTTGCGTCTGTAGGGCCTCGGATTGGTGTTTGAATTTTTGGGTGAAAAACTGATAGAAAAACATGACCTATTTGTCAAAAATGGATCGTTGCAGCGGGTGAGGGACCGCTGTAGCGGGTCCATTGTAGCGGGGATAGGGCCGCCACCGCGGGGAGCTAGGGATTGAATGAGGTCCACAATAGCGGTAGGTTTCCTACTATTGCAAGACACTGACCACTGCAGCGGTTGACGGGAGGCAGAATCAGTGTTTTATATTCTTTATTCCAGACCCATTGCCCACACAACTCCAAAACAAATTCAAAAAACTCATGTGGCGAGGGATAAAATACTCTTGAAAGGTAACTCTCAACCATTCACTTGGTTTATTGCATCACATTGTTAGGTTCCGTCATTTGTTAAAGGTTCTCTAATGGTGAATGAAAGGATAGAACCCTAGTAGCTGCGAACCCTCAAATAAATGAATGGGTTATTGATTTTATTACTGTTTAATCATCTAGGAGTATAGATTATCACTTTCTAGGATGAGAAGTTGATTATTAAATGATGAGAATGGTGTATTGAGACATAGGGTTTCATATTAATGGTAACTTTAGCATAAAACCCGCTTGTAAAATGGTTGAAGTGATTAGAAAACCCATGAATGGATAGAATATGATTATTGGGATTAATATTAGTATGATTCATGCTTAGTGATGGTTCACCCATTTGAAAAAGGGTAGAAATTGTTGGGTTCTCTTCCCCAATTGTTGTTTGTTGAGTAGATGACCCGTTACTCAGTTAGCATTATGATTGCTAGACTTTGAACGTTCTAAAGCTTTGCTAAAGGGCAAAGCTATTGCGGAGGGATTGGATTGTCCCAGTTCTACATTGAGGTAGGTTACAGTCTACTTGAGTTTGACTTTGATTAGTTGATTGTATATGTATGAAATTGATAGGAGAAGCATGACTAGGGCTTCAGGCATAAAGTGTGGTTGGAAATTTCCTAAGTTTGATATTGATTATGTGATCAACTAATATGATATGATAAAGAAGGAGTTAATGAATGCACTTCTTGTGTACTTAGAGTAATTCCTTGGTCATGCTTTTGATGAATTCTATGACAATATGAGTATCCTTAAAATCGTATTCTAACGTAGAATTCATCTTTAATAGGCGTTAATTGTTCTGAGGCTCTTCGAAAAGGAAAGACAAGGCTCAACTAGATTAGTTCGTGGTTCCTGTTCCTTTTTAACTAAAGAATTTATTAACTCAAAATTTTTTAAAGAAGAATAAATGGGTTTATATAAAAAGGATGCTATAAATATTCCGAAGTAAGCTATACCGACTGAAAGAACTGCATCCTTTAAAAATTCATTCCAATCTATTGAATTCAAGAGGTAGGATACGACTTAATTTTTTGTTATAATTTGGTTAACAAAGTATATGTAGAGTTAGTGGTTGTTGGAGAAAGCATGTTATGCCTTCGGGTATGAAGTTGAGATAGATTACCTAGCTTGGTACTATTGTTTAATTGTAGGTTTGTTTCTTGGTTTTGATCTATTGGCTTGTTGCCACATGTGTGATATTAGATTTGATACTTAGTCGTCCTCTTCTGATTGTGAAACTTCTTCCCTCACTTATTGGGTATTATCTGGAATAGTGGAAAGAACTTGACTTATTACTCATATCGAGAGATGTGTCCATGTGTGGCACGATTGATTTGATATGTTATCATTATTCATTGATATTATGCATTGTACTCATTCTCATCCTTTATGATACTATGATATTAGCTGAGTTTGGTATTGTTGTTTGATTGTGGCTTGTTGCCTTATTGTGATCTACTGGCTTCTCGCCACGTACATGATACTAGACTTGATGCTTAACTGCCTTATCATGATTGTGAACCCATATCTCTCAGTTACTGGATGTTGTCTTGTAAAGGGGAAAGAAGTGATTTATTCGTGATATTATCATATGTTTCCATTTGTGGCACGATTGTTATTGATAGATTCTCATTGGCATTAATATCATTCATGCAGTCATACTCATAGATTTGGATCGGGTTACATGCCGCAATATATATATATACACACACACACATATATTGGATCGGGTGCGGGCCGCAACGTAGATATACATATATTGGATCGAGTTGTACATTGCGCAACATATATTGGACCGAGTTGCACGTTCCGCAACATATACATATATTGGACCGGGTTACAGGTTCCTCAATATATATATATATATATATATATATATACATCAGGTACATAGACTTCGCGGGTCCCTAATGGGTCATGACTGTCGAGGCGTGGAGATATTCCACCCGGAAAATATGTCCATCATTGCATTGCATCGCACGTGCATTCATATTACATTCATCCGCATCTCAGATTTTATTGTTGTACTTATTATATTGCATGGTGTGTTTCCGCATTGATTTCCTTGGTTGATTATTAACTTGAGTTGTCATGTACCTGATTAATTCATACTTAGGATTGATGGACTCGAGGGTTAGAGACTTTCTCCTAGGTTATGGCTTGAGGTTACGGAGATCTATTATTGGTTGTACTGGTGTTTGTGGTTATTTTGAGGAATCATGGGAAACTTGGCAGACTTGGGTTTGGATGTTTCATCATAAGCTATGATTCGGCTATTTGATCCCTCTATACTTGAGTTCTTATTCTTAGACTGTGTCGTGTCTATACTTGATTGTGAGCATGTCTATTCTTCAGTTTCTTCCTTTATATATGTTAGCTAACTGTTGTCGGCCTATGAGTCCTACTCAGTACGTGTTGCTGTACTGATGCTGCCTTGAAATACACTTCTTTTCAGGGTGTAGATTGTGTGACAGGTTCTATTTCTGATCCATGGGAATGTTTCCTGAGACGGTGTTATTGGACACTTAGGGTGAGGTACTGCCAAATTTGCAGCCCAGTTTTCATTCTTCGTATACTTGTCATCTATTTCCAGACAGTATTCCTTTTGATGTTATGAGCCTTGTATGGCAACATTCAGATATTTCTTGTTATATATTCAGACCTATATATTTATTAGCAGCTCTTGTGCTGGTACATACGAGATGTCTTGGGTAGTTTATGCATTTTCGCACTTATTACTTTTATATGATATTTGAGACTTACCAGCATTTATATTATTCTTCCGTTTCACAATCAACTAAGGAATGTGAACAATCAATAGATCACTATTAGGGAACACAAGTCACCATATCACAAGGCATATCAAGACTCAATACTCATTTCATCAATAGCATGAATAAGGGATTTCTTCAAGTCAACAAGAAGGGTATTCATTAACTCCTTCTTTATCATATCATAATAGTTAATAACATAATCAATCAACCAATATCAAATAAGGGATTTCCAACCACACTTTATGTCTGAATCCCTAATCATGCTTCTTTTATCAATTCCATAACATATACAATCAACTAATAAAAGTCTAACTCAAGTAGACCGCAACCTACCTCAAAACAGAACTGGGACAATGCAGTCACTCCGCGATAGCTTTCCCCTTTCGCAAAGCTTCCGAACGTTCAAAGTCTAGAAATATAGCGCTATATGAGTATTCAAATAATCAATTCAATAAATACATCAAATTGGGGAAAATAACCCAACTACTTCTACCCCTTTTAAATAGGTGAACTATCACTAAGCGTGACTTCATCATAATATCAACCCCAATAATCATATTCTATCCATTCATGGGTTTTCTAGTCGTTCCAACCCTTTTACAAGCAGTTTTTATGCTGAAGTTATCATCTTTATGAAACCCTAAGTCTCAATATATCATTACCATCATGTAATAATCAATTTTCATCCTAGGAAGTGACATTCTATACTTATAGATGATCAAACAGCAATAAAACCTACAACCCATAATTGTTTTAGCTCTTTCATTCACCATTAAAGGACCTTTCACTAGCAGGGAATCTAACACGATGATGGAATAAACAATGTCAAGGGTTGAGACTTACCTTTCAAGTGTACGTAAGCCCTAGCCTCAGAGTTTCGCCACAAGAGTTCTTGAAAACTATTTTGGAGTTGTGTGGGGAATGGGTTTGGAATAGAGAATATAAAACACGGGTTCTACCCCCCGTCAATCAGTGTAGTGGTCAAAGCCTCGCTGAAGCAGTCTCGCTATAGCGGGAACCTTCCCGCTATGGTGGACCTTATTTAGTTTCCCTCGCGTCACTACGACGGACTCACTACAGCGGTGCCTCGCCTGCTGCGGCGGTTCATGTTAACCAGTAGCTCAGTTTTTTCACTAGTTTTTTACCCAAACATCCCAACACAAATCTGAGGCCCTACAGACACAAACAAAACATGCACATATAAATACAAACACGCTACGGACTCACCCGCTACCTCAAAATTCCTAACGGAGATCTAGTTTTCTAAGTTGACAGCTTGGATAGGACTCAACTTTTGGAGTTGAGAGTCAAGGACATGATTGATTTTGCATTAGGAAAAGATTAGAATTGGCCGCTAAAGATGTATGGTAGGAATGTGATTTGGGTTCGGAAAGTTGGAGTCAGTTCAAGTGACTATTGATGGTATTCAAGAGTTTTGCATTCATTCAGAGTCAGAATTGTTCGAATTAAGCTTGATGGACTATGGTTATATTTCTAAAAGGACTTAGGAATTCCCAGTAAATCACCTTCACGGATTCAATGAGTTCCAGTTCAGATTTGAGGTATGACAGGTGTACTGACATTTTATCAGGGTTTACGAATGGACTTGATAATATTTTACCGAAAGCAGCTATTCGGACAGGGATAATGGTTTACATTGGTACTAGGTAATGATTCGAGGAGGTACCACAGTTGCGAGAGGTCTTTAGAGTGATTAGATGGTTTCCTATGGACTTAGACCAGTGAGGTACTCAGTGGTATGCTTCTTGTTTTGTGATTTGAAAGTCTAAGAAGATTTTTGACTAGCGAAGTTGGCTATGAGTAAGATCAATTTTATGGAACTACTTAGAGTTACTCCGATAAAGCAAGGATTCTTCTTTGGCAAAAGTAAGTCTTGGTTTTGGGCTAATGCATATGTTTTTCTAAGAAATTGTGGTGCAAAGAACGACTTTGGAAGTGTGAAAGAAAGGTTAACAGAATCAGAACATTTTATCGATTCGGAGTAGGCTATGATTGTGTCTATATCTAAAGGCTTGTGTTGTTTTGAGGAATGTTTGTGGGACCTATTGATCGCGTTAAGAGGTATGGCTATATTAAATCAGAGAATTCCAATAAAAGCAGTTATCTATTTCGGGGATCAGTTGTGAGAGAAATTTGAGTATGAAAATATGGAAATTGGGTCTTTTAGCTAAGTTAGAGTAAGTTTTGATGGAAAAGGTAAGCGGCAGTGATTTTAGCGTACTTCGTGCCGTGAAGGTTTCCGCGTTGTTATGTTAAAGTTTCCTTGATTACCGTCAGCTTTCATACTCTCTTTCTTCGTTCGAGGACGAGCGATTATTTAATTAGTATCTGATATAATGACTAGTTTGGTCGTTATTGCACTTTTGACCCATATACCCTTGTTGACCCTTCCCTGAGTCCTATTAGTATGACTTTAACCCGCGGGGACGGGCGACATGGTTCCCGAGGTTATCGGGTGAGTTCTAGTAGGAGTTGTGGAATCTAGAGTCTTAAAGTGAAAAACCTTTGACCAAAAGTTGACTTTTGGGTAAACGTGCCCGTAATAAAATTTTGACAGTTCCATCAAGTCCGGAACACAATTTATGACTTCGTGAAGTCATTGGTTTGGTTATCGTAATGTTTGGGTGTGATTTGAGTCATTGGTGGAGGAACGACTTAAAGAGTTAGAGTTGACCACGATCAACATCGGGTCAGGATGACCCTGTGTCGATATTTTGAAAGTTCCAACAAGTTCGTATGATGATTTTGTACTTATCCACAAGTTTTGGTGAGATTTTGAAAAGTTTTTGATGGATATGGGTTGTGTTGCGCTCGTATTCGATGTTTTCGCCTTACTTCTTTGGCCATAAAGGGTGACATATTGATCAAAACCGTTGTTTATGTTTTGAACCTTTGTTTATGTTTTGATTGAACCATTAGATCCATATCGTAACTATGAAGCTATAGTAAAAAAGAATCGTCGCATTTCGCTTTCATATGAGGAAATTATGGTCATTTTAGTGCGGAAAGTTGTTGATGTACCTGGTGTGTGCGATGTCATGGACTTTTTGTTCGTTATGGCGGACTTCTGGTCTACAGCAGCGGACATCTCTGTGTATAAAAAATCAGTCGGCGTTCATTTTGTATTTTCAGCATATCTTAAGTTCTAGAGTTCTGTTTGAGGTGTTTTCACGGCATTGTTCTTGTCTCAATGAGTAGGTAAGTATCTAACCTTTATTTTTGTTGGTTATCGATTTTATCTGAGTTTGATTGGGGAACATTCGAGCTTTGAACCAAAAGTTGAAAAGTGAAAACTCATGGTTTTGAAAATCAAGATGATGGCCTTTAGAATGGGTTTTCTGGATCTAGACTATTTAAGCTATGGTAATACTAATTTTGACTAAAATTTCCAGTTTTGCCTTTTTGGGCTCGGGGTTACATTTTTTGGTTCATTTTGGGGTTCTGAACTAAAGTATAGCAATATGAATATTGTTGGACTCGTTTAAACTCGTAGGGTGCTCTTTTGAATATTTTGAACCCAATTTTTAAATAAAATTACATGTTTTTCCTTTGTGGCTCGTGTTTGACTATTTAGGTCTGTTTTTGGGTTTGGGAAAAACTATGGCAATATGGGTATCCTTAGATTCGTATTATAACGTAAAATTCATATTTGATAGAGGTTAATTGTTTTGATGCTCTCCGAAGAAGAAAGGCAAGGTTCATTACAAGGCTCAACTGGATTAGCTCGTGAGACCTGTTTGGCATCGAGGTATGTTACGACTTACCTTATGGTTAGACATTGGTTAGCAAAGCAGATGTAGAGTTAGTTATTGTCAGAGAAAGCATGTTATGCCTTGGGGTATGAATTACCTAGGTTGGTACTGTTGTTTGATTGTGGGCTTACATGTAGACTAGTTGTGATCTATTAGGTTGTTTCCACGTGTGTGATATTAGACTTGATACTTAGTCATCTAATTATGATTTTGAAGATTTTATCCCTCACTTATTGGGTATTATCTTGGATAGAGGAAAGAAATTGACTTATTACTGATATCGAGAGATATGTCCATATGTGGCACGATTGATTTGATATGTTATCATTATTCATTGATATTATGCATTTTACTTATTCTCCTCTTTCATGATACTCTGATATGAGCGGCACTTGGTATTGTTATTTGATTGTGGCTTGTTGCCTTATTATGATCTACTGGCTTGTTGCCACGTAAGTGATACTAGACTTGATGCTTAGTTTCCTTATCATGATTGTTGTTTGATTGTGGCTGTTACCTTATTGTGATATACTGGCTTGTCGCCACGTAAGTGATACTAGACTTGATGCTTATTTGCCTTATTACGATTGTGAACCCGTATCTCTCATTTATTGGGTGTTGCCTTGTAAAGAGGAAAGATGTGATTTTTTCGTGATATTGCTATATGTGTCCATTTGTGGCACGATTGGTATTGATAGATTCTCAATGGCATTAATATCATTCATCATTCATGAATTCATACTCATATATTTGGATCGGGTTGCACGCCGCAACATAAATACACATATTGGATCGGGTTGCACGTTCTATATTGGACATGGTTGCATGTTTCGCAACATATGTGTGTGTGTGTGTATATTAGATCAGGCTGTACACTGTAGCAGGTACATGGACTTCGCGGGTCCCTCATGTATCATGACTGTTGAGGGGTGGAGGTATTCCGCCCATAGCATGTGTGTATCATTGCATTGCATTGCATCACACATGCATTCATATGCATCTCTGATTTGATTGTTGTACTTATTGTATTGCATGGTGCGTTTCAGCTTTAATTTCCTTGGATGATTATTGACTTGAGTTGTCGTGTGACCAATTAATACATACTTGGGGTTTGATGGACTCGACGATTAGAGACTTTCTCCTAGTCTATTACTTGAGGTTATGGAGATCTACTGTTAGTTGTACAAGTATTTGTGGTTATTCTGATGAATCATGGGAAACTTGGCAGACTTGTGTTTAGTTGCTTCACCATAGGCTATGATTCGGCTATTTGATCCTTCTGTACTTGAGTTTTTATTCTTGGACTGTGTGTCTATACTTGATTGCAAGCATAACTATTCTTCAGTTTCTTTCATTATATATGTTAGCTAACTATTGTCGGCCTATGATGCCTACTCAATACGTGTTGTTGTACTGATGTTGCCTTGCTACACTTCTTTTCGGGGTGTAGAGTGTGTGACAGGTTCTATTTCTGATCCTCGAGAGTGTTTCATAAGATGTTGTTGTTAGAGACTTAGGGTGAGTTATTGCCAGATCTGCAGCCCAAGTTTCCATTCTTTGTATACTTGTCATCTATTTCCAGAGAGTATTCTTTTAGCTATTATGAGCCTTGTATGGCAACATTCAGATAGTTCTTGTTATATATTCAGACTTATATGTTTATTAATAGCTCTTGTACTGATACAGACCAGATGCCTTAGGTAGTTTATGTATTTCCGCACTTATTACTTTTATATAATATTCGAGACTTAACAACATTTATATTATTCTTCCGCATTGATAGATAGTATGTTGGGTAAGGGAAGGGCTCGCCTATAAGGGTGGGGAATGGTAGGTGCCCGCACGACTAAGCGATTTTGCGTCGTGACAGTTTTCATATGTGTGAACTAATCTTAGTCGGCCTATGATGCTTACTGGTACGTGTGTGTACTGATATTACTCTTGCTTCACTCTTTTTTAGTTTAGAGTTTGAGACAGGACCTTCGTCGAGACCCCGTTTCTAGCCTTAAAGCTATTACTGCTGAGATTCTGAGGGTCAGCTACCTACCTGTCTACAGTCCTGGTGTCCTTCTTATTGTTATCTATCACTCATTTCTGTAGGCTGTGTTTTCAAGTATCCAGGCTTATGTACTACTCTTAGACATCATAGTAGATAGTTGTTACGACCCTTTCTGGCCGCTATAGCGTTGAGCGGATTTATTATGGGACTTCTATAGCAGTGGCTTTGCCGCTATAGCGGGACCACTGTAGCGGCGTAGTGACTGCTGTAGCTGTCGATGGGAAGGCAGTATCCGTGTTTTAATGCCTTAGTTTTATATTTTCATTTGTAACGCACCAACACACTTCCCAACAAGCACCTAGAGAGGATTTCCAAGCTAGGGCAAGTTAACCTTAAGAGGTAAGTCTCTTTGCTTTCCATTCTACCATCCCATTACCTCTGTTATTGTAATCATCTTCCTGGGTCTTTAATGGCGAAAGTGAAGTAGGAATCCTAAAATATCAATAAACCTTCTAAACTTGATGGGTGGGAATTATTAACGCGTATTTATCTTTAGAATGAATTGATTAGTTGGTATTTTTCATTAATTGAACAATTAGAATAGTAAACTAAGTGATTGAGACCTAGGGTTCTATAAAAATGGTGTCTTTGTCATAGAAAACTGTTTGTAATGGGAATGTTGGATAGAATGTGGTAGAAATTGATGGTTTATGAATATTAGGGGCTTTGATAGGTTGTTTATCACCTACAAAATCATCCACCCTTAGAATGGGGAGAGGGAAGGGTATTTCTTGTCTTGGTATTTACAAATTGAGCAATGTGACTCATTAAGCCTTCTATTTTTAGACCGCGAACGTATTGAGGCTTTGAGGAAAGGAAAGGTTGTAGCAGAGTGACAGGCATTGTTCCAGCTATACTCTGAGGTAGGTTACGGTTTCCTTGAGTTAGACTTTGGTTAGTTGAATGTAAGTTTTTGTGATTCCATTAGGAGAAAGCATGTCTAGTATTCATTTCATGATATTGTGTGGTTAAGCTCCTATGTGCTTGTGATTGAGTGTTGTGTAGGCTTCATGCCATTATTCCTGTGTGATTTAATCTGCAGTCAATGCATTGTGAAGAGAAGTTAATATAGTCTTCTCGAGGGTATTATGACGTGAAATGACGAGGTGAATATAGATATTAAGAAGGTAAGAAATAATGTTCGGTAGAAGGTATGACAAGGCACATATGTGGCCAAGATTATGGGCTCGTGGTCCGAGGATAGTTCCGAAAATGAGAGGTTTATTTTTATATCCCGCGTCCGAGGTTCTTTCCGAAGCGGAGTTTGTGTTTGGGTCTGAGGAGTGTTTCGAAACGAGTGGTACATAGACACCATGGGTCCCCTGCAGGTCATGACTACTGAGCTATGACATCAGATAGTATGTGTGTATAACGAGTGGGGTTATTGTGGTTTATTTATTTTCGTTGTGGTTGACGTGTTGTAATTCTTGGCAATTTGGTGATTTGTTGTGATTGTCCGTCGTTGACTTGTTGCGATGTATTAATTTCTGTGTATGATTGACTGTGTTGTTTATTCTGTTGATTACATAAGGTATGCATGATATCAATCTTAGTCGGCCTATGATGCTTACCGGTACATAGTGTTTGAACTGATACTACCTTGCTGCATTCTTTGAGTGCAGATTTTGATATAGAGACCGCTACTCGTCCTCATATCTAGCATGGAGGATATTTTTTGACAAATTTTTGGGTGAACTTCTTCTCATTCCAGGCCGCCCGAAGATCTTCTACATATGATGTCTTTTCTTATTCTGGGCATTATAAATTATTATTGGGCAGATTTCATTTCCTAGACATTTTTTTGGCTTAGAGTCCTTTACGGTGACTTTTGGATTTTGGGGTTTGTAATAGTTAGCACTTCCTCAATTAATACAGTATTTATGGCATGATTTACTTGTTCTTATATTGTTAAATGAGTAATAATTGTTTAGCTTGATTTATATAAAAACCGTATTTAATGGATTAAGCGGTACGTATGTTGGTTTGCCCATTAAGATTTAGATGGGTGCCGGTCATGGCAGGTTGGGTCGTGACAAATTTGGTGTCAGAGCCAGGTTCATCGATCTCATCATACCAGGACATATCTCGCAAAGTCTTGTAGATCGGTACGGAGACGTCTATACTTATTTTTGAGAGGATGCCGGACAATAGGAAAACTGTTTTTTTCTTCTTCCTTTCGTGCTGCTTGATTCCAATTGGTATCTACTGATTCAAATTGGTATCTGACTATCCTTCATTCTCTCGCAGATGGCGAGAACACGCGCGGTAGCAACTAGAGGTGGAGGTGGTTGCGGAGGAGCTTGCAACGGGGCGGCCCCAGTTAGAGGTGGCGCCCCAGTGGTTGACCCCATGCCTCCAGTGGTCCTTAATGAGGCAGCGAGAGTTGCAGCCGCACCAGACCAGCCAGCAGCAGTGCCAGTCCCACAAGGAGCTGCAGCTGCTTAGGGTGTACCAGACGCGATGACACAAGTGCTGAATCTGTTGCGTGGGTTAGCACATGCCGGAGCTATACCAGTGGGTCCAGCAGGTAGGGGCGCAGGGATAGGAGCTCTAGATCCGGACAGAGCACAAACTCTAGGGGTTCAGTACGCAGCAGCAGTGGCGCCTCGCTTGGATAAGGTTCCGCGTTTTGAGGCCTTCCCGAGGCCTGTTGCAGGGCTAGTGATAACTGGTGAAGAACATGATCTGTTTTGGAGGTTCATAAAAATGAAGCCTCTTGTGTTTTATGGTACTTAGTTGGATGACGCATATGAGTTCATCATCGACTGTCATGAGCAGCTCCATAAGATTGGGGTCGTGGATAAGTACAGGGTAGAGTTTGTGACGTTCCAGTTCTTGGGTAATGCCGAGCTTTGGTGGAGGGCTTACGTGAAGTGTAGGCCAGTTGGGTCTCCTCCTTTGACTTGGATACAGTTTTACTCTGTGTTTTTGGACAAGTAAGTTTCGCGTACTCTGAGGGACCGAAGGAAGCATGAGTTCGCTACTATTGATCGGGGGAACTCGTCGGTTGTTGCGTATGAGTCCCGTTTCAACTCCCTATCCCGATATGCTCTTTAGTTGCTGCCCGCTGAGGGGGAGAGGATACGGCGGTTTGTGAAGGGGTTAAACACTGGGCTTCAGTTATTAGCTTGTAGCCACTGGGCTTCATTCTAGGAGGTAGTGGAACACGTCCGTACTGTTTGGGGTATTAGGCAGGAGATTTAGGCGAAGCCTATACAGAAGAAGGCCCGTAGGGGTGGGATGTTCAGTAACTTTTTCTCGAGGGGTCAGAGTTCACAGGTTTATTCAGGGCGTCCGGTTCAGTCCGCGATGCAGGTGTCAGCTGGGGGCCTATCAGGGATAAATTATCAGGGTTCTGGTCAGTATGGAGGCTATACTGCTTCATCTTCTTCTGTTCAACGGCCTACGCTGGACCATGCTTCCTTCGAGTGTGGTAAGATAGGGCATATTAAGAAATATTGCCCCACTCTTAGACAGAGTGGGCAGGGGACTCAGTATCAGGATCCCAAGCTCTATATGCACTAGATCGAGGGGGTAAGAATCGCGCATCGACTGGGTAGGGCGACCACACCGCGAGTAGGGTTAGTGCCCAGCCTAACCGAGGTCGTTCTCAGGCAGGTAGAGGCAGACATCAGCCCGGTAGGGACGGGGCTCAGACTGATAATAGTAATCACGGAGGTACATAGGTGACAGGGGGTCGCGGTCATTTGTATGCATTCCCAGGTAGACCCGAGGCTGAGGCCTCTGATACAGTTATCACGGGTACTATCTCCGTTTATAACCGTATGGCTTCTATTTTGTTTGATCCGCGTTCTACTTTTTCCTATGTATCTACCTATTTTGTTATCGGTCTGGATATGATGTGTTATACTCTTGTTACCCCTATTTGTGTGTCTACTCCTGTTAGGGACTCTGTGGTAGTAGATAGCATCTACACTACGTGTGCAATTTCTTTGATGAGGTATAGTACTTGGGAAGATTTGATGATTTTAAACATTGTAGATGTCGATTTTATTTTGGATATGAGTTGGTTGTCCCCGCATTATGCTATACTTGATTGTCATTCTAAGACGGTTACACTAGCCATGGCCGGGGCAGCTAGACTTGAGTGGAAGGGTGACCTTACTCCCATCCCTAAGAAAGTAATATCCTTTGTTTGTGCTAGGAAGCTAGTAGAGAAGGCTTGTTTAGCTTATCTGGCTCATATCTGTGATACCATTGCAGATACTCCATCCCTTGATTCGGTTCCAGTGGTACACGAGTTTGCGGAAGTGTTCCTCGCGGGCTTTCCTGGTATGTCACCGGATCATGATGTTGACTTCAGGATTGCCTTAGACCCAGGGACTCGTCCTATCTCTATTCCACCTTATATAATGGCACCTGCAAAACTCAAGGAAATAAAAGAGCAGTTGCAAGATCTTCTGAATAAAGGGTTTATTCGCGCGAGTGCCTCTCTGTGGGGTGCTCCTGTGTTGTTTGTTAAGAAGAAGGACGGGTCTATGCGTATGTGTATTGATTACCGGCAGTAGGATAAGGTAACTGTCTGAAACGAGTATCCCATCTCCCATATTGATGACTTGTTTGATCAGTTACAGGGAGCTTCAGTGTTCTCGAAAATTGACCAGGGTACCATCAGTTGAAGATTCGGGCAGTGGACGTTCCTAAAACTACTTTTTAGACCAGGTATGGGCACTATGAGTTCTTGGTTATCTCCTTTGGGCTTACAAAAGCTCCAACTTTGTTCATGGATTTGATGAACAGTGTTTTCAAGCCCTACCTAGATTCATTCGTTATAGTGTTCATTGATGGTATCCTAGTGTACTCCAGGAGTAAGGAAGAGCATGAGAATCATTTGAGAATTGTTCTTGGAGTATTGGGGGAGAAGGAATTGTATGTTAAATTCTCCAAGTGTGAATTCTAGTTGTCTTTGTGTCTTTCTTAGGGCATGTTATTTTGAAAGAGGGTATTATAATGGATCCTCAAAAAATTCAGGCAATCAAGGAATGAGCTAGGCCCACATCAGCGATCGAGATCCATAGTTTTGTGGGTCTGGCTAGCTACTATCATAGGTTTGTGAAAGGGTTTGCTTCTATTGCTTCTCATATGACCCATTTGACCCAAAAAGAGGTACCGTTTCAGTGGTCCGACGAGTGTGAGGATAGATTTCAAAAGCTCAAAACATTATTGACTACGACACCGATTCTGGCATTGCCTATTGAGGGAAAGGATTTTGTTGTTTATTGTGATGCTTCACGTTCTAGTTTGGGTGCTGTTTTGATGCAGGAAAAGAAGGTGATTGCTAATGCTTCTCGGTAGTTGAAGGTACATGAGAAGAACTATCCTACTCATGATCTAGAGTTGGCAGCAGAGGTGTTTGCGTTGAAAATCTGGAGGCACTACTTATATGGTGTCCATTGTAAAGTGTACACAGAGCATCGCAGTTTGCAGCATGTGTTCACTCAGAAAGATCTAAACTCTAGACAGCGGAGGTCGATATAACTACTGAAGAACTATGACATCACCATTTTGTATCACCCTGGTAAGGCTAATGTGGTAGCTGATGCATTGAGTCAGAAGTCGGTTAGTATGGGAAGTCTGGCTTGTTCAATTTCTTCTGAGCGTCCGTTAGCTATAGAAGTGCAGACTCTGGCTAACAGTTTTATGAGACTGGATATCTCTAAAACAGGCAAGGTGTTGGCTTGTGTTGAGCTCGGTCATCATTTTTAGAGCAGATTAAGGCTAAGCAGTTTGAAGATACTAAGCCATGTAAAATATGAGATAAAGTGTTACGTGGTGTGGCCAAGGAGGCCGTGATTGATGAGGAGGGAGTGCTGCAAATCAAAGGGCGAGTGTATGTGCCACGTGTGGGCGACTTGATTAAGACCATTCTGATAAAGGCTCATAGTTCGAGGTATTCTATCTACCCTGGTGTCACTAAGATGTATCGTGATTTGAGGCAACATTACTGGTGGACTAGGATGAAGCTGGATATTGTAGAGTTCATTGCGCGGTGCCTAAATTGCCCACAGGTGAAGTTTGAACATCAGAAACCTAGGGGTACATTGCAGAGAATGCCCATTCCTGAATGGAAGTGGGAAAGAATAGCCATGGATTTCGTATTGGGTCTTCCGAAGACGTTAGGGAAGTTTGACTCTGTCTGGGTTATTGTTGATAGGTTGACTAAGTCTTCCCACTTTATTCTAGTGAAGATAACTTAAGATGAGGAGAAGTTGGCTAAAGTTTACATTCGGGAGGTACTTAAACTCCACGGGGTTCCTATCACCATCGTGTCCGACAGGGGTACCACGTTCACATCCAGGTTTTGGGAGTGTTTGCATGGGGAGTTGGGTACGAGGTTAGATCTTAGCATAGCCTTCCATCCTCAGACTGACGGGCAGTCTGAGCGGACTATTCAGGTTTTGGAGGATATGCTTCCTACTTACGTGATAGATTTCAGTGGGCATTGAGAGCAGTTATTCCCCGTAGCCGAATTTTCTTACAATAACAGCTATCACTCGAGTATTGATATGACCCCATTTGAGGCATTATATGGAAGGATGTGCAGGTATCCTATTGGATGGTTTGATGCATTCGAGGTAAGGCTGTGGGGTACTGCTCTTCTGAGAGAGTCCTTAGAGAAGGTAAAGTTGAATCAAGCCAAGCTTTTGGCAGCGCAGAATAGATAGAAGGAGTAAGCAGACTGCAAGGTCTGAGATCTCGAGTTTGAGGAAGGAGAGCAAGTGCTGTTGAAGGTCTCACCTATGAAAGGGGTGATAAGGTTTGGGAAAAAGGGCAAGCTTAGCCCGAGGTTCATTGGGCCATTTGATATTTCAAACATATGGGAGAGGTGGCTTACAAGTTGGCTTTACCTCCAAGTTTATCAGGAGTTCATCCGGTGTTCCATGTGTCGATGTTGTAGAGGTACCCCGACGATGGTTCCTATATCATCCGTTGGGATTCAGTTTTGCAAGATGAAAATCTGTCATATGAGGAAGAGCCTATTGTTATCTTAGACAGGGATGTCCGCAAGTTGAGGTCCAAGAAGATAGCCTCCGTAAAATTTCAGAGTAAAAATCGACCAGTGGAAGAAGCTACTTGGGAGACATAGTCGGATATGCGTAGCAAATACCCTCAGCTTTTGGCCAAGTCACTTAACTCCTCCCTAGATTATCATTTTTGTATGTTCGGCGACGAATGGTGTCTTAATTAGTATCTAGTGTAACGACCCTTTCCGGTCATTATGGGAATTTAAGACTCCATTGGGAATTCTAAGGACGAGGGTGGATTTTTAGGGTGGATTTTGGTATGTATGCATGTTTCATGTTGTGTTTTTGAGGCCATGGGTGAAATGTGGGGTGATAGGGGGAAACCTGGATAGAAAATCAAGCTACTGCCCAAAATGAATCGTTGCGGCGGTGGGAGTACTTCTACAGCGGTATTGCTATAGCGGTAGGTTGATCGCTCCTAGCGGTTCGCTATTTTCTCTTGGGGCCATTGTGGCGGGCCTTTGCCTGCTACAGTGATACCGCTATAGCGGTGAGCGGATTTGTTATGGGACCGCTATAGTGGTGGCTTCGCCACTATAGCGGGACCGCTGCAGCGGCCGACGGGAAGGCAGTATCCGTGTTTTAGTGCCTTAGTTTTATATTTTTATTCATAACACACCAACACACTTCCCAACAAGCACCTAGAGAGGATTTCCAAGCTAGGGAAAGATAATCTTGAGAGGTTAGTCTCTTTGCTTTCTATTCTACCATCCTATTACCTCCGTTATTGTAATCATTTTCCAAGGTCTTTAATGGTGAAAGTGAAGTAGGAACCCTAGAATAGCAATAAACCTTCTAAACATGATGGGTGGGAATTATTAACGCGTATTTATCTTTTGACTGAATTGATTAGTTGCTATTTTTCATAAATTGAACAATTAGAATAGTAAAGTAAGTGATTGAGACCTAGTATTCTATAAAAATGGTGTCTTTGTCATAGAAAACTGTTTGTAATGGGAATGTTGGATAGAATGTGGTAGAAATTGATGGTTTATGAATATTAGCGGCCTTGATAGGTTTTTTATCACCTAGAAAATCATCCACCTTAGAATGGGGAGAGGGAAGGGTATTTCTTGCCTTGGTATTTGCAAATTGAGCGATGTGACTCCTTAAGGCTTCTATTTTTTTACTGCGAATGTATTGAGGCTTTGAGGAAAGGAAAGGTTGTAGCAGAGTGACAGGCATTGTTCCAGCCTACTCTGAGGTAGGTTACGGTTTACTTGAGTTAGACTTTGATAGTAGAATGTATGTTTTTGTGATTCCATTAGGAGAAAGCATGTCTAGTATTTATTACATGAAATTGTGTGGTTAAGCTCCTATGTGCTTGTGATTGAGTGTTATGTAGGTTTTATGCTATTATTCCTGTGTGATTTAATCTTCAGTAGATGCATTGTGAAGAGAAGTTAATATAGTCTTCTCGAGGGTATTATGACGGGAAATGACGAGGTGAATATGGATATCGAGAAGGTAAGAAACACTGTTCTGTAAAAGGTATGACAAGGCACACATATGGCCAAGATTATGGGCTCGTGGTCTGAGGATAGTTCCAGAAACGAGAGGTTTATTGTTATATCCCGCCTTCGAGGTTCGTTCCGGAGCGGAAGTTGTGCTCGGGTCTGAGGAGTGTTTCGGAACGAGTCGTACATGGACACCATGGGTCCCCTGCAAGTTATGACTACTGAGCTATGACATCAGATAGCATATGTGTACAGCAAGTGGGGTTATGGTGATAAATTTGTTTTCGTTGTGGTTGACATGTTATTCTTGGCAATTTGGTGATTTGTTGTGATTGTCCGTGGTTGACTTGTTGTGATGTATTGATACTCATGCATGATTGACTAGCTTGTTTATTCTATTGATTTCATAAGATATGCATGATACTAAAATTAGTTGGCCTATGATGCTTATCGATACATAGTGTTTGAACTGATACTACCTTGATGCATTCTTTGAGTGAAAATTTTGATATAAAGACCGCTACTCGTCCTCACATCTAGCGTGGAGGATATTTGCTGACAAATTTTAGGGTGAGCTTCTTCTCATGCCAGGCCGCCCGAAGATCTTCTACTTATGATGTCTTTTCTTATTCTGGATATTCTGGATATTTATTAGGCAGATTTCAGTTCTTAGACATGTTTTGGCTTAGAGTCCTGTACGATAACTTTCGGATTTTAAGGGTTGTAATAGTTAGAACTTCCGTACTTACTACAGTATTTATGGCATGATTTACTTGTTCTTTTGTTGTTAAATGAGTAATAATTGTTTATCTTGATTTATATAAAAACTGTATTTAATGGATTAGGTGGTATGTATGTTGGTTCGCCTATTAGGATTTAGATGGCTGCCGGTAATGGCAGGTTGGGTTGTGACTTCAATCGTTCTTACACTTTCAGTTCTTGGGATTGTATTATGACTTAGTATTGTTTTGCACATTCAGTATTTATGTTATGACTTAAACTTATTTCTGATTGTTGTTTATATTTTATGTTGAATCGAAATTTGATTAAGTAATTGGAATTAAGTGGATGGTACGCCCACTTGGGGGGGGGGGGGGGGGTTGTTAGTGTAGTTGCCGTCACGACTATGATAGTTGGGTCATGACAACTTGAGGGTTATATTTTTACACATTGTACATTGAAATTCATTATGCTATTCATCTTTGACTTTTTCTTTATTTCCTTTTTTTTATTTTGGTATGATTTTTATTGATTATATTTAGATCATAACTAAATCTTTCTACATCACTACTAGGAAAGTTGTTGTATCTTTTTATAGAAACCAAATTAATTTATAACTTCATAAAACAATTGTTAATAACTTACTTGCCAATCTTCTCAAACTTATTTTAGGTTTCAATAAACTCAAATTAGAGCATCCTAAAAACTATATATAGCAAGCTAGGGAATAGATATTTTACAAGTTAGAATCATCACAGATTTATCGCACACTTTTCAAAACAACAATGAGAAAGACATGCATCACTTTGCTCTCCATGGCTTTCATGATGCTTATTACAATAGGTATATCTCCTTATTTTTTTAATATCTTATTAAAATGAAAATTCTATTATTGCAGATATTGTTTTATGTCTAAAGACACAATTCAGTTCTTAAAATAACAATGTTTCATAATATGAATTGATAATGTTGTAGATTCTGAAATATAAATTTATGTTCACACAATATTATTCCTAAATATCTTTGATTTCAAGGAATTCCTTAATAAAAGACATATCAAAATCCTATTTTAATTATTTCAATATATAATCTATCAAATGGTAGCAAAACTATTTCTATATTTAATACCAACTATTTTTATGTTAAAGTTTATCTATTTTTAGTTATAATTGTACTACTTTAGAATGAAAATTTGACTTCTATTTATTTATTTATAGGCTTGCAGAATGTACAAGGTTCAGTTTTGATAGGTGAACCATGCACAACAGTTGCGGATTGCCGCCATTCTTGCCAACATGGTATGATCTACTATTGCGCAAATGGATACTGCCATTGTGATATGAAGGAGGAGGCTATCGGCGAAAGTGCTGCAAGAGTTTTTAGAAAGCTTGTATAAATTAATATGACATTGTGATTGTACCCAAGAACAACTATTTATCACAATATCCTTTCGTTGGTGGAAATAATGAAGACTTCAAGTATTAATTGAGAATCTTGTCCCTTTTTTGATATATTTTATTAGCACGAAAAGATGTTAGTTCCTCTTTTCATAACTAGATGTTACTTCTTTTATTTAATTTGTTATCATGAATTAAATTCTTATATTATATTCATACACTCTTTATATATAGTAAATAAGCATTGATATAGTCACTCAAAAATCCAAAATGAAATAAATATTGGATTTTGTATAAAACTAAAAATAAATCAACGTAAAAATGGACCTCCTATATTAATCAAAGACTAGTTCTTCATCTATCACGATCCTAAATTTGAAGGATCCGGATCGGCACTTGGCAATCCTGCTGAGGAACTATTCTTTTAAGCATCTCATAATGATTCCAAGCTGTCACGACCCAATTTCACTAAGTCGTGCGGGCACCTACCTTTTCTTCCTCCGTAGACGAACCCTCATCCTAACATTCATAAAACATAAGTAAGCGAAAGAAAATTGAATAACGCAAGTCTCCCAATCATAATATAAATAAATGCAGAAGTGATGAGAATCCAAACCCGGTATCTGGTCTAGTCATACAAGAGCTCTACTAAACACTACAAGTCTGAATAGGACAATAAGTCTCAAATGATGTCCCAAAATAGAAATAAGACATAGCGAGTAAGAGGAGTCTTTGGGCTGCGGTCGTCATTATGCTCACCCTGAATAGACTCGACAGAAAACTCAAAAATTAGCCACGAGGAGATGAAGCGAAACCAGACGAGTACTCTGGATCCATAAAAGAAAGCAACAAGTGTAGGTCAGTACAAACAAGTACTGGTTGGTATCATGGGACGACTAAGACCAGCTAACATATATGAACACAACAAAGTAAGATAAACACGTAAACAGTAAGGTACAAGTCATCCCTAAACAAGTATCCATAATACGAATCACAACCTATGTTATAGAATCGAAACCCAATTGTGCCAAATATCAGTATATCAACTCTGAATCTATCAATCACAATACATATCACACATCTAAGCCATTTTGTGCCAAGTCTCAGTATATCAACTCTGAATCCATCAATGTCAATACACATCACACATCTAAGCCCAATTGTGCCAAATCTCAGTATATCAACTATGAATCCATCAACCACAATACATATCATAATCAACCAAGAGAGAGGATAAAATGCAATGCAAGATATAAATGATATGTATGCAATGCATATGCTCGTACACATGTACTCCGACGACGGAACGTCACGTCTCGGCAGCACAACCTATGGGGGACCTGCGAAGTCCATGTACCAGTCACTCCGCACACAGTCCAGAGATGACTCACTATCCAACCAACACGCCTCATATAAGTCACTCAGTACACAACCCAAAGATGACTCAATATAAAATATGTCTCACAAGAATATCGGTCACTCCACACAGCCCAAAGATGACTCATATCAGTCACTCCGTACATAGCCTAGAAATGACTCGTATCAAATAGGTCTCATATCAGTCGCTCCGCATACAACCCAGATATGACTCAGTATCCAATGCAATAATGTATGAAGTATGAATGCAATGCAAGTGCAATATCAATGGATCAATCAATCCCAAATCGTGCCACGCTTGGGCACACAAGTAATATCATCAATAAGGCAACAAAATAAGCCATAACAGAGTTAATGCTCTCATCTCAAAAGTAACAATAATAAGGTGCCACAATATGGGCATACAAGTAATATCATTAATAAGGCTACACCATAAGCCACAACAGATTCAGAACTCTCATATCAATATCAACAAGTATGGTGCCACAATATCATAATCATGATATATAACTAACCATCAATACCTAATATCTCAACGTGGTGATGAGCCAACAAGCACATAGAATAAATAGGTCAACAATGCAATGGGGTAGCTAGCTCCCAAAATCATACAACAAGGCCTAACCTAAGGTAATATCCAACCCAATCTTCATACCCGAAGGTTTACATGCATTCACCGACAAGATCATCTAAGAATACGCTTCGCTAATCGAAGTCTCACCATAAGGTAAGCTGCACCATACTTGGAAAGCTGAACAACAAATCTCCAATAGTCAAACCGTGGTCTTTCCCTTCATTTGTGCCTCGTGATAATGAAAGTCTAATCATATCCAGATACGAAATTAGAATCAAGAAGAAAATACCCAAATAACCATATTCCTAATCATGTCCCAAACCCTAACTCATGAAATGGGAAAATGAGGGAATTCGAAGGATACCCATAGTAGTCTTAGAGGAATTTCAGATAAAAAATTTAGTTCAAAAACCCATTCCCAACCTCAAGGGGCAAAATGATCATTTCATAAGAAAATCGGGTTCAATAAGGTCAAATTGTTAATATAGGAAGTCATACGAATCCAGTGCTACCCATGTTGACATACCTTAAATTTGAACCCAAAAAAGTCTCCAAAAATAGGAATCCGAGCCACGAAGGGAAAAATAAAAAATTTAGTTCAAAATCCGTTTACCCATTACCTATGGAGCCTATATACCAAAAATGAGTTAAATCCATCCAATAATTCATGTTTAATTGAAGAAAAACCAAGTTCAAGCCTAGGGTTTCAAATTACCAATTTACCTCCCTTAATTCAAGAATCTTAGCATGAAAAATCCTACTAAATGATGGAATAATCATAAAAAGGTGTTTGGAATCTCACCCAAATGATAATTCTTGAAAACGACTCTTCAAGTATCCCAAAATTGAGCTTGTAAGATTGTGAGAAACCCCATGCAAATAATAAGAACGAAAACGCCCAGCTGTCCGATCCATATCTAGTGCTAGAACGATCACGAAGCTCACTTTTGATAACTCCAATAGATTCCTTGCAAAATTTCACTCAAGTTACGCTTTTGAATAACCTCATTTGGCCTTAAAATGAATGTGAAATGGTGGTTTCAATTTTTGGAAGAAGACAGAAATTTAAAGGACGATCTCAGTAGCAATTTCGTAATTTTTAGCAAAACGCACACCAGAAAATCACCATAACAGAATTTTAGTAAAATGCTCATATCTCCCTCAAAACATGGTGAAACGCGACGATTCTTGTTGTTACAGTTTTGAAATTATGATACGGATCAAACGGTTCAATCGAAACACAAATCAAAGATCGTTTGCTCATTATGGCACCCTTTTTGCTCAGAACAACGTCGAAACCAAAAAAACACCATAAAATCCAAACACGTCCGAATCTAACAAAACTTTGTGGACAACACCCAAATCATAGTACAAAACTTCTTAAACTCTCAATACATACAAACGGGACAATCTTGACCTGATGTTGACCGTGGTCAACTCCAAATCATACCAAAAGCAGTTTCTCAACCAACCACCCAAATCACACCCAAACCTCTAGGAACTGAACCAATAACTCGACCAAGTCATAAATGACATTTTGAACCTAATGGAATTTTCACAATTCGATTACAGGCACGATTACCCAAAAGTCAACATTTGGTCAAACTTCGCAAACTTAAGCCTTCAAAATTCCAAAACTTAGATTTTCTTCTTCGATTCTCATTTGATCACCTCAGGAATGGAGTCACCCATCCCTACGAGTCGTAAACATCCCAACAAAGCTAACAGAAACAACAAATCTTGGATCCAGGTCTAATTTCTTCCCATGATTATCGTTTCACCGCAAATAGACATATTAAACATTAACCGACATAATTGTCAAAAACGAACTAGATGATCTCTAAAATTAGCCCATAAATATCCACAGATCATAACTGATATTTCAAATCTAACGAAATCTTCAGATTGACAATCGGAGTACATTTTCCGGAAGTAAACAATTTATCCAAATAATTAAATTCCGGAATTTCCAAAGTGAAACCTTATCTCGAAGTGGACCAAATGATATTCGTTTGACTTCAAATTTGGCTAGCAAGCCTCAATAATTATAACGGAGCTTCTGGAATAGACGACACGTGTACTAGAGCGCCGGTTCTCAGAACGACCGACCGGGTCGTTACACAAGCATATAATAGAACTGAATCATAAAGGTATCCTAAATAAGATAACCAAATAATATCATAGTATGAGTACATAACTGAAATAATAATTCTAAACTCGAAAAATTGAGTCAGTGGAGTATCGAAGCCATAAGAGCAATTCATACAATCAAGGTCGCGAGGGTCATTCATGCAAAACAATCCCTCGAAGTCCATTCACACAAAAACATGTCATGAGGGCAATTCATACAAAACAAAGTTGTTAGGGCCATTCATACAATCAAAGATACGAAGGCCATTCATACAAACAATGCTGCAAGGACAATTCATACAAAATAATGCCACGAAGGCCCTTTATGCAAAATAAAGCCTTGAGGACCATTCATACAAAATAATGTATCAAGGTATATTAATACAAAACAAAGCGTCAAGGGCCATTCTTCCAATCAAAGACACGAGGTCCATTCATACAAAACAATGTTGTGATGGTCATTCATTCAATCAATCTTATGAGGGCCATTGATATAAACGATGTCATGAGATCCATCTATACAAACAATGTCGCGAGGGCCATTCATACAAACAATAGTGCCAGAGTCATTCATACAAACAATATCGCTAGTGTCAGTCATACGAACAATATTGTGACGGTCATTCATATAAAAGAACCCCGCAAAGGTGATACAGCCAAACTAATGCCACAAGGGATGTATAATCAAATGAAGGCCTTAAGGGCCATACAACTGAACATACGCCATGAGGAATAGAGAATCAAACAAACCCCACTATATCTATACAATCAAACAATGTTGTAAGGGCTATGCAATTGAACAAATAGTCAAAACAGACATATCACGACACATCCAGAGGATCGAGTATGCACCCACGCTAACCCCTAGTGGTCGAACCCTTCCCTTTACCAATATTCATTTTAAACATACGCAAATGAAATAGAAATATTTAAGCAGTCTTAGCATATATAAGATAGAATAAGTGCTGAATAAGAACTATATAAACCCCAACATCTCTAAATACAGTACAAGAGCTACTAATAATACTCAACAAGTCTGGAGTAGATATAAATCTCATAGTATGAATATTGTCTCAGAAGGTAAGAGAAGAAAAGTAACAAAAGAGGAATCTCCAGGCTGCGGAATCTATCAAGTAGCTCACCTTGGAAACTCAGCAAACAGGCATCAGGATCACTCGCGAGCTCTGAAATCAGAGTCTGTGACTAATTCTGCACTCAAAAAAGAGTACAGCAAGGTAGTATCAATACAACCAACTAGTACTAGTAGGTATCATAGGCCGACACCAATTAGTTTGCATATATGAAGAAAGTAATCAACTAAATGCATATACGATGCAATGCACTGGCCAATTATCCATACCATACACACTTGCTAAGGACGGAAACCTCTATGTCTCAATAGTCATGACCCATGAGGGTCCCGCACAGTCCATTTACACCCTCATTCCGGCAAGAAACCTGGGGTAGCAAGTATATAACACACTCTGCAACAGTAATAACCTTAGATCACAGATTCTCATCTCTCTTTACACGATCCGCGAAAGTCCTCGGATGTTCCACTTTCTCGCTTATCATCATTTAGTACCAAGTCACAATTCATATCAATGCATCATATGAAAAGAGGATGTATGCCATGCATGAAATCTCAAACAACAGTAATTCATAATCAAGATCTCATTCGTGTCTTATCATAAGTACACATTACAATTCAAGCCTAATCTCATTTTTTTCCTAGATCTTTCCTATGATCAATGAAATAACAAGAGAGACATAAATGCATACGCAAGTCACAATATAGCAAATAAGGCGACAAGCCCACAAACAACAACAGAACTAACCTAATAGTATTTCACCACCACACCATACCCGAAGGCCTAACATATGTTCCTTGTAAATATCTAACTCCTACATATGCTTCACTAATTGGAGTCTCATTGAAAAGTAAACCGTAACCTACCTTGATGCCGAGCAGGTGCTATGAACTATCTAACTCGAGCCTTGCCCTTTCGAAGAGCTTCTAAATGTTTGAAGTCTATTCCATAAGGTAATCTACATTAGAAATGGAGACTAATGATACCCAGAATGCTATAACACTATTCAAATAGAAAACAACCCTTTTAAACAGGGAACCGAGCCCATAAGGGCAAAATAGGAATTTCAAGTAAAAATCGGTTAATCACACTTAGGAAGTTCCATACTATCCCTCAATTACTAATTAAACTCAGTTAATCATCAATTTCAACATTAGATTAAAAACCCCCATATTAGAGAGGAACCATAATTTCCATGACATTGATTCTTGAAATAAAAGGAAGATTTAACCCTAGGAACTAATAAAACCCAATCAGATTGAAAGTGATTTATAATCATCATCCTAGTGTTCATGAACCTTTTTCCCCTAATTAGCTCATTAATACTACCATGGATTCCATTCTTAAACATAAGTTAATAAAAAAAAAAGGAATTAGGAACTTACCCAAGGAAGAATTCACCCCAAACCTCAGCAAATCACTCACACATACACGCTCTAGGAATAGAATTTGAGAATGGAAAGAATGGTTAAAAATTGGGAAACCTAAGCTCACTGATTTAGCTATTTCTGCATTCGCTGACACATTGTCTGCAGTTACGGACTCTCTTATGAGCACAAAGGACCCACAGAAGCGGAGTCACTTGACACCTCATACTCTCACATCTTCTGGCAAAGTCTCACATTGGCGAACTTGCAGAAGCGGAAGCACTCCCGCAGAAGTGGGACATCAGAAAATTCTAGTTTTCACCATGTTCCACCCAAAATTTTGACATTCATCCGAGACCTCATCGTTACAAACCAAACATGCAGACACATGTAAAAATGTGCCACGAACTTAACCGTGGCCTCACAATTCCCAACGGACGTCGCCTTGACTCGGTCAACCCCCAAACAGCCAAAACATAGCGTCCAACCAAGGGTACAAAACTCTTCTAGATGTCTCGAGAACCAAATAAAATGTCCCACCAAATCAGAATCAACCCTCCGGACCTCATGGAATAGATGAAATTTCTAAAAAATCAAATATTGGTCAAACCTCCTTAACTTTAAGGTTCCAAATTCCTCAAATCTTACCAGGACTCACTCGATGATCTCGAAAACCATGTCGCCCATTTCTGCGGGTCAAAAACACTCTAACGGAACTCGGGGAAAGGTCAACAACTGTAAAAGGATAAAAACACATAACGAACGAATGGGTCATTACATCAAATATCAGTTAAATAACCGCTCGTCCTTGAACGGAGAAGAAAGGAAATGAATTCATGTTGTGGTTAATTGAGAAATTAATGATAACTTGGAAGACTTGTGGTGTAGGAGCTTAACCTAAGGCTTTACATGATTATGTCATATTTGTAACTCTTGTTGTTTATTGTTTGTCTAGCTAGATGTTGACTTGTTGATTCTGTAATTTCATATGCGTGAACTAATCTTAGTCAGCCTATGATGCTTACCGTTGCATGTGTGTACTGATACTACTCTTGCTGCACTTTTTCTGAGGGCAGAGTTTGAGAAAGGACCTTCGTTGAGACCCCTCTTCTAGCCTTAAGGCTATTACTGCTGAGATTCTGAGGGTAAGCTACCTGCCTATCTACAGTCCTAAAGTCCATCTTATTATTGTCTATAACTCATTTCTCTAGACTATGATTTCATGTATTCAGACTTATGTACTACTCTTAAACATCATATTGGATAGTCGTTCTTGTACTGTGACTTTAGTTCTTGGGGATGTGTTATGACTTAGTATTTTTCCGCACATTTAGTGTTTATGTTATGACTCAGACTAATTAATGATTGTTCTTGTTATTTATGTTGAATCATAATTTTATTAAGTAATTGGAATTAAGGGGATTGTACACCCACCGGGGGGGGGGGGGGGATATAGTGTAGGTGCCATCACGACTGTGATAGTTGGATCGTGACAACTTGAGTGTCTTGTTGATATACATTGTACATTGAAATTCATTATGCTATACATCTTTGACGTTTTCTTTATTTCGTTTTCTTTACTTTGGTAAGACTTTTATTGATTATATTTAGATCATAACTAAATCTTTCTACATCACTACTAGGAAAGTTGTTGTATCTTATTATAGAAACCAAATTAATTTATAACTTCATAAAATAATTGTTAATAAGTTACTTGCCAATCTTCTAAAAATTATTTTAGATTTTAATAACCTCAAATAAGAGCATCCTAAAAACTATATATACCAAGCAAGGGAATGGATATTTACAAGATAGAATCGCCATTGATTTATCGCACACTTTTCAAAACAACAATGAGAAAGACATTCATCACTTTACTCTTGTTGGCTTTCATGATGCTTATTACAACAAGTATATCTCCTTATTTTTTTAATGTCTTAATAAAATGAAAATTCTATTATTGAAGATATTGTTTTATGTCTAAAGACACAAGTCAGTTCTTAAAATAACAATATTTCGTAATATGAATTGACAATGTTGGAGATTCTGAAATATAAATTCATGTTCACACAATATTATTCCTAAAAACCTTTGATTTCAAGGACTTCCTTACTAGAAGGTGTATCAAAATCCAATTTTAATTATTTCAATATATAATCTATCAAATGGTAGTAAAACTATTTCTATATTCAATAACAACTATCTTTATGTTAAATTTTATCTATTTTTAGTTATAATTGTACTACTTTAGAATGAAAATTTGACTTCTATTTATTTATTTATAGGCTTGCAGAGTGTACAAGCTTCAGTTTTGATAGGTGAACCATGCACAACAGTTGCGGATTGCCGCCATTCTTGTCAACATGGCATGATCTACTATTGCGCCAATGGATACTGCCATTGTGATATGAAGGAGGAGGCTATTGGCAAAAGTGCAGCTGGAGTTTTTAGAAAACTTGTATAAATTAATATGACATTGTGATTGTACACAATAACAGCTATTTATCACAATATCCTTTCGTTAGTGGAAATAATGAAGACTTCAAATATTAATTGAGAATTTTGTCCATTTTTTTAATTTATTTTATTAGCTTGAAAATATGTAACTTCCTTTTTTCATAACAAGATGTTACTTCTTTTATTTTATTTGTTATCATGAGTTAAATTCTTATGTCATATTCATACACTCTTTCTATATAGTAAATACGCATTGATATAGTAACTCAAAAATCCAAAATGAAATAAATATTTGATTTTATATAAAAATAAAAAAATTCAAGGTTAAAATGATGTGTATTTGGTGTATATTTTATCTTTGATGTGGGTAGAAACGATTTATCATTAGTTTCAAAGTTTCTTATCTTCTTGAAGGTTATTGACCTCCAATATTAATCAAAGACTAGTTCTTCATCTATCACAATCCTAAACCTGAAGGATGCGGGTCGGCACTTGGCAATCTTGCTGAGGAACTATTCTTTTAAGCATCTCATAATGATTTCAAGTTGTCACGACCCAATTTCACTAAGTCGTGCGGGCACCTACCTTTCTCACGTCAGTCAGTGAACCTTCATCCCAACATTCATAAAACATAAGTAAAAGAAAGAAAATCGAATAACATAAGTCTCACAATAATAATATAAATAAATGCAGAAGTAATGAGAATCCAAACCCAGCATCTGGTCTGGTCATGCAAGAGCTCTACTAAACACTACAATTCTAATAACACAATAAGTCTCAAACGATGTCTCAAAATAGAAATAAGACATGATTAATAAGAGAAGTCTTCGGGCGGCAGTCGTCGTGATGCTCACCCTAAATAGACTCGACAGCAAACTTGAAAATCAGCCACGAGGAGATGAATCGAAACCTGACGAGTACTCTGCATCCATAAAATAATACAGCAAGTGTAGATTAGTACAAATAAGTACTGGTAGGTATCATAGGCCGACTAAGACTAGCTAACATATATGAAGATAATAGAGTAAGATAAACACGTAAATAGTAAGGTACAAGTCATCACTAAAGAAGAATCGACAATATGAATCACAGCCTATGTTATAGCATCTAAACCCAATTATGCCAAGTCTCAGTATATCAACTCCGAATCCATCAATCACAGTACATATCACGCATCTAAGACCAATTGTGCTAAGTCTCAGTATATCAACTCCAAATCCATCAATGTCAATGTATATCACACATCTAAGCCCAATTGTGTCAAGTCTTAGTATATCAACTTTGAATCCATCAGTCACAATACATATCATAATCAACCACGAGAGAGGATAAGATGCAATGCAAGATTTATATGATATGTATACAATGCATATGCTCATATGCTCGTGCACATGTACTCCGATGACGGAACATCACGTCTCGGCAGCACAAGCCATGGGGGGCCCGCGAAGTCCATGAACCATTTACTCTGCACATAGTTCAGAGATTACTCACTATCTAACCAACATGCCTCATATCAGTCACTGTACACACAACCCAGAGATGACTTAATATAAAATATGTCTCAGAAGAATATCGGTCACTCCGTACATAGCCCATAGATGACTCGTATCAAATATGTTTCATATCAGTCACTCCTCACATAGCCTCGAAATGACTCGTATCATATAGGTGTCATATCAGTCACTCCAGACACATCCCAGAGATAACTCAGTATCCAATGCAATAATGTATGAAGTTTGAATGCAATGCAAGTGTAATATCAACGTATCAATCAATCTGAAATCGTGCCACGCATGGGCACATAAGTAATATCATCAATAAGGCGACGAAATAAGCCACAATATGGCCACTGCTCTCATCTAAATAGTAACAATAATAAGGTGCCACAGTACGGGCATACAAGTAGCATCATCAATAAGGCCACACCATAAGCACATCAGGTTCTGAACTCTCATATCAATATCAACAAGTAAGGTGCCATAATATCATAATCATGATATATAAATAACCATCAATACCCAATATCTCAATGTGGTGATGAGCCAACAAGTATATAGAACAAATAAGTAAACAATGCAACGGGGTGGCTAGCCCCCAAATCATACAACAAGGCCCAACCTAAGGCAATATCAAACCCAAACTTCATACTCGAAGGTTTACATGCATTCTTCGACAGTATCATCTAAGCATATGCTTCGCTAATCGAAGTATCACCATAAGGTAAGCCATAACTTACCTGGAAAGCCGAAAAATAATATCCAATAGTCAAACCTTGATCTTGCCCTTCCTTTGTGCCTCATGATAATGAAAGTCTAATCATATTCGGATATGAAATTAGAATCAAGAAGAAAATACCCAAATAACCATATTCCTAATAAAGTCCCAGACCCTAACTCATGGAATGGGAAAAATGAGGGATTTCGAAGGATACCCACAGTAGTCTTAGAAATATTTCGGATAAAAAAGTTAGTTCAAAAACCAATTCCCAACCTCAAGGGGCAAAATGGTCATTTCATAAGAAAATTAGGTTCAATAAGGTATTATTATTAACCTAGGACGTCATACGAATCCAATGGTACAAATTTTGACATACTTTATATCCGAACCCAAAAAGTCTCCAAAAATAGGAATTCGAGCCACGAAGGGCAAAATAAAAAATTTAGTTCAAAATCATTTTACCCATTATTTATGGAGCCTATATACCAAAAATGAGTGAAATCCATCCCCTAATTCATGTTTAATTGAAGAAAAACCAAGTTCAAGCCTAGGGTTTCAAATCCCCAATTTACCTCCCGTAATTCAAGAATCTTAGCATGAAAAATCCTACTAAACGATGGAATAATCATAAAAGGTGTTTGGAATCTTATCCAAATGATAATTCTAGAAAAAGTCTCTTCAAGTCTTCCAAAATCGACCTTCTAAGATTATGAGAAACCCCAAGCAAATAATAATAATGAAAACGCCCAGCTGTCCGACATATATCTGGTGCTAGAACGATCACAAAGCTCACTTTTGATAACTCCAATAGATTCCTGGAAAACTTTAACTTAAGTTAGGCTTTTGAATCACCTCATTTGGCCTTGCAATAACTGTGATATGGTGGTTTCAATTTTTGGAAGATGACATAAATTTAAAGGACGATCTCAGTAGCAATTTCGTAATTTTCAGCAAAAATCACTCCAGAATATCAGCACAACAAAATTTTAGTAAAATGCCTATATATCCCTCGTATGATAGTGAAATGCGACAATTCTTGTTATTACAGTTCAAGAATTATGATACGGATCTAACGGTTCAATCAAAACATAAATCAAAGCTCGTTTGCTCATTATGGCTGTTACACCTCGGAAATTTTTCTGTACTTGTGTGATGAGTAGAACAATGAAGGACTTGAGTGTATGGTGTTTTACTAAGTCGAGAATGGCTAATTTTGCATTTTTGGAAATAATAAAGTTGCAGAAAAATTTTCACCCAGTGGTCGTATATGGCACTATACGGCCCGTAAAGTGATTTACGGACCGTATAGTGCAATCGTCTTTCATTGCGTCAAAAATCTCAAGATTCTGTTAGGTGTTGAAATGGTTAAAGACGACCCAGAATACGGCCCGTAAACTGGTTTACGGACCGTAAACCAGGTCGTAAACCACCAGGTCCCTCAGCCAAGTCTTTCTGTAATGTTGAATATGGTTAAATACAATCCAGTTTACTGCCCGTAAACTGGTTTACGGACCGTAAACCAGGTCGTAAACTGCCATGTACACCAGCCAAACTCTCTGTTTTTGGAATGCTTAAATACGACCACAATGGATGACCCGTAAATCAAAATACAGTCCGTAAACTGCAGTTTACGACCACTGTTCACCCGACGAGAATTCATTAAACATCAGCTTTTGAGTTATTAAAAGGAACTTAGGCCTCATTTTATTTCATTCTTCATTCATACAACTCAAGAACACTCTAGAACTCTCCAAATACTTCCTCCATAAGAATCCAAGAGAATCAAGGGAAAGCTAAAGATCAACAACACAAAACCTATGAAATCAAGTGCAAGAACACATCAAGGGATCATCTAAGTCAAGTAATTCCCAAGAAGGTGAACTAGGGTTTTGTTTAAGTGAAGAATTTCAACTCAAGGGTTGTTCAACCACTATCCAAGGTAATTTTCATGATCATTCTATGTTGTTTGAAGTATTGAAAAGCTTAGACACTTGAAATGTAGAAGAACATAGAAATGGACCATTATTGAGTGAATAGTGCCATAAATGAATGATAGTGGGATTGAATTATGAATGTTGAAGTGTTGTGAATACAAACACGTTATAAATGATGTTTATATCATGAAACAAGTGTTAAACGCATGAAAATGCAAGGACGAGTCATAAGGCTAATTATGAGGGAAATTGGAGGAAAATGGTGGATTTTGCTAAATGTACGTAAACGACGATTTTTGATTTCGATATTGTGAGTAATGCTATGAATGTTGGGAGTTAAAATAAAACATGGGAAAAAAATAGTATAAACAAGAGGAGCGCTGTCCGACTTCTCCTAGAATTAGCGACGCGTTCTTGTAGTTAGTATGCTAATGTTGATATGAATTCTTTATGAAGGTAACGACGCGATATTGAAGGAGAACGAGTGAGCGATATCTTAGCTAAACGACCAAGGTATGTGAGGCTAGTCCCTCCTTCCTGATGGCATGAATCTTGTAGCACGAAATTCCTATTCTCTTCATGAGTTCTTATAGTCCGAAAGGCTAAGACTCTAACTCCTTAATGTCTATATAAGATGAGGAATACGATATGATGATGCTAGTATAATGATGATGTAAATTATCGCTTACACTCACCTTATGTACTAGTTCCTTCAAGGTGAGGCAGAGTATCAATAGTTGTTCCATAATGGAATCGGGGGATCACGACCTTACGTCACCCCGATAGAATAAAGTTGATCTTGAGCCTTATGCATGTATTACAACGAGATAAGTATTTTATGATGAGTATATTATTATTATGAGCATTTTATGATAAGCATGACATGAGCATTTCACACCGTACCTAGTTGGTCGGGCAGTCACCGCCAAGGCGGGCAGCTATACGGATACACCATGACCTTCGGGCATGGGCAGACACCACTAGTGGGCGGCATGAGATGGTACCCCGGACGCGGGCTAATATTATTGATTATCACACCGTTCCGACATGGACGGGCAGCTTGCATATGATGCATATATGTTATGAGGATGAGTATGAGTAAGATGGCACGCATGGTTTCCTTTATGATTATCAGACAGATCCAGATATTTCACGTTGATGTTATCACTATGTTGTTGATGTTTTATTTCATTGTTTATGCTTCTCATACTCAGTACAACATTCATACTGACGTCCTTTCTTCGGACGCTATGTTCATGCCCACAGGTAGACAGAGAGGAGAGCTTGGCCCAGATCCTCAGTAGCAGTCAGCTGGTTGAAAGCACTCCATTGTCCGGAGGTGCTTATAATTATCCTTTTGGTATATATGTATATTTTGGGCACGACGGAGTCTTGTTCCGTCCATGTATATACAGTATGTTAGTAGAGGCTCGTAGATACGCAGTGTGGGTTAGATGGTCTTACAAGACGTTTTCATATGCGTGTATATTATTTTGATGGCCGAAAGGCAATTGTATATAAAGTATTTATGTTTGTTTAATTATGATTTTCCTACAACGGGTATGTAAATTGATAAAAGAATATTAAATGAGCAAGATAAGTAGTAGAGTGAGCGGTGCTCGGTAACTAGCTCCGGGTACCCGTCGCGGCCCCTAGTTTGGTCGTGACAGAAGTGGTATAAGAGCAGTTCGTCCTAGGAAGTGTCTACGAGCCATGTCTAGTAGGGTCTTGTTTATGGTGTGTTGCGCGCCACGCTAATAAACAAGAGGCTACAGGGCATTTAGGAAAATGACCATCCTTCTTCTCATGAAATCGTGCGATAGAGTCATGCTTAGGATTATGTTATTCCTAAAAGTGCGTTATGGTTTCAGAAAATGCCGCCAAAAGGAAAAGCTACAGATGCCCAGAAGGGCAAAGCTACGACAAAGAGGCAGGCGGAAAGAGAGCCTCCGCAAATGTAGAGGAAAGCGAATCGCAAAGTGAGGCCGCGCCCAATGTAGAAGAGCAGGGAGGAGCCTCAGCTCCGATTCCTCCACCGGGTGCTTCGGGTCAACAAGTGTCCGAGGCCATCCATTTATTGACACAATTGGTTGCCGCTAAGGCACAACGACAGGATGCGGGTCCAAGGGATCGTTCATCTAGCACGAGAGCCCGTGACTTTATGGCCTTAAATCCTCCAGAATTCTTTGGGTCGAAGCCAGATGAAGATCCGCAAAATTTTATCGATGAGATGTTGAGGACTTTAGAGATTATCCATGCTTCCGAGACCGAATTTGTGGAGTTGGCTTCTTATAGACTCCGCGATGTGGCGGTGTTATGGTATAAGAATTGGGTGATAACAAGAGGAGAAAATGTTCCACCTCCCGTGTGGCAAGAGTTTGTAGATGCCTTTATTCGTCAATACTTGCCACCCGAAGTCCGCCGAGCTAGAGCGGACAAGTTCCTGAATTTAAAGCAAAGGGGTATGAGTGCACGAGAGTATAGCATGCAATTCAACTCATTGGCTCGATATGCTCCGACTATGGTGGCCGACATGGGAGACAGAATCTATAGATTTGTGAGTGGTCTGGGGCCACATTTGTACAGAGATTGTTTGACGGCCTCCTTGCAAGACGGGATGGATATTTCCCGGATACAGGCCCATGCTCAGAATCTCGAGGAACGACAAGGACAGCAAAGAAGTGATCGTGATGGTGACAGAAGACAAGGTAAGAGGGCTAGATCTATGGGATAGAACAGTGAGTATAGAGAGGGATCGAGACAGACACATCCCAGGCACTCAGGTCAGTCCGCGACTAGTGCGCCTCCCAGATTCTCAGACGGAAGGTTCGATCGCTCTTTCCAGTTAGGGCAGGGTCAGAGTTCGAGGGCCCCAAGTTCTCAGTATCAGGGAGATGTTAGTCAGAGGTGACCTCCAGTACCGCGGTGTAGCCAGTGTGGCAAATTACATTCCGGACGGTGTCGTCAGGGTTCGGATGCTTGTTATGCTTGCGGGCAAGTTGGTCACATGATGAGAAATTGCCCCTCAGCGAGGGATAGAGCTGGGACTCAGCCTACAGGTTCAGCAGCGGGTTCTTCTTCAGCACGCCTGACAGCACAGACTCCTCAGACTACAGCAGGTAGAGGCAAAGGTAGAGGGGGAACATCTACTTCAGGTGATGTTCAGCCCCGTGTGTATGCCTTAGCTGGGCGACAGGATCTCGAGTCTTCCCCAGATGTTATCACACGTACCCTGACTATATTTTCCCGTGACGTATATGCTCTGATTGATCCAGGTTCTACCTTCTCATATATTACTCCGTATATTGCTGATTGTGTTGGGGTGAGACCCGAGCCAATTAAACCTTTCGAAGTATTCACTCCGGTTGGTGATCCTGTAATAGCGAGGCAAGTATATAAGAACTGTGTAGTCATTATACGTGATCGTCGGACAAAGGCTGATTTGATTGAACTTGAGATGATAGATTTTGACGTAATTATGGGTATGGACTGGTTGGCGTCATGCTATGCTAATGTTTGTTGCCGGACAAAGGCAGTTCGATTCAAATTTCCGGGAGAACCCATACTCGAGTGGAAGGGTAATACAGTTTCCCCAAAGGGTAGGTTTATTTCCTACCTTAAGGCGAGAAAGATGATAGCCAAGGGTTATATTTGTCATCTAGTTCGGGTTCATGACACGGAAGTGGAAGTGCCAACTTTCCAGTCTGTCCCGGTAGTGAATGAATTCCCAGATGTGTTTCCCGACGAGTTACCAGGCCTTCCTCCAGAAAGGGAAATCGATTTTTCTATTGATGTAGTACCCGACACCGAGCCTATTTCTATTCCTCCCTATCGAATGGCTCCAGCAGAGTTGAAAGAGCTAAAGGCACAGTTGAAAGACTTACTCGAGAAGGGTTTTATTAGACCCAGTTCATCACCGTGGGGAGCACAGGTCTTGTTCGTGCGAAAGAAAGATGGGTCGCTACGAATGTGTATCGATTATAGACAGTTGAACAGGGTGACTGTGAAGAACAGATATCCCCTTCCCAGAATCGATGACTTGTTCGATCAATTACAAGGTGCTAAGTGGTTTTCTAAGATAGACCTAAGATCGGGTTATCATCAAGTGAGGATCAGAGAAGAAGACATTCCCAAGACAGCCTTCAGAACGAGGTACGGCCATTACGAGTTCCGAGTGATGTCGTTTGGGTTGACAAACGCCCCGGCGGTGTTCATGAATTTAATGAATAATGTGTTCAGGTCGTTCTTGGATCTTTTTGTGATAGTGTTTATCGACGATATCCTGGTATATTCTCGCACAGAGTCAGAACATGCAGATCATCTAAGAATTGTTCTTGGCGTTCTTCGAGATCGGGAATTGTATGCAAAGTTTTCGAAGTGCGAGTTTTGGCTAAAATCTGTGGCATTTCTAGGTCATGTTATTTCAGATGATGGTATCCGAGTCGACACTCAGAAAATAGAAGCTGTGAAGACTTGGCCAAGGCCTACGACACCTACGGAAGTTCGTAGTTTTCTTGGGTTAGCAGGGTATTACAGGAGATTTGTAGAGGGCTTCTTATCTATTTCAGCCCCATTGACAAAGTTAACTCAGAAGTTGGCTAAATTCCAGTGGAATGATGCCTGTGAGCGTAGTTTCCAAGAGTTGAAAAACAGGTTGACCTCAGCGCCAGTGCTAACACTTCCAGAAGGGTCCGATGGCTATGTCGTATATTGTGATGCCTCCAGTGTGGGAATAGGATGCGTATTAATGCAGCATGGGAGAGTCATTGCATATGCCTCGAGACAGTTGCGAAGGCATGAACAGAATTATCCGACTCATGATCTCGAATTGGCCGCGGTTATCCATGCCTTAAAAAAATGGAGGCACTACTTGTATGGTGTACGTGTTGACATCTATGCGGATCACAAAAGCCTCCAATATATTTTCAAACAGAAGGAGTTGAACCTGCGGCAAAGGCGATGGTTAGAATTACTAAAGGATTACGATGTGAACATTCTATATCATCCAGGGAAGGCGAATGTAGTGGCAGATGCACTTAGCCGCCGATCGATGGGTAGTTATGTGGAGTTCCTTCGGAAAAGCAGGAAATGGTTCGTGAGCTCCATCAACTAGCAAGTCTCGGCGTACGTGCGACTGATGCAGGAGATGCAAGTATTAGCATCAATGACCCCAATGTTTCATCATTGAATCTAGAGGTGAAGGAACGGCAATATGAGGATTCCCAGCTAAGTCATTATCGAGATCTAGCTCACGAAAAAGAAAAGTCTCCATTCGAAGTTTCCATAGAAGGGGTCCTTAGATATCGGGGCAGGTTATGCGTACCGGATGTGGCAAACTTACGCCAACGGATTTTAGAGGAAGCACATTATTCCCGGTATTCTATTCATCCAGGTGCAACCAAGATGTACCACGACCTTAAGTTGCTATATTGGTGGGATGGCATGAAGCGAGACATAGCAGGGTTTGTAGCCCAATGTCCAAATTGTCAGCAAGTGAAAGCCGAACATCAAAAGCCAGGAGGTTTATTGCAAGAAATGGAAATTCCTACGTGGAAATGGGATGAAATTAATATGGATTTTGTGGTAGGATTACCCCGTAGCGAGGGAAGTATGATTCTATATGGGCGATCGTGGACAGGCTCACAAAAGCAGCTCATTTTCTCCCCGTCAGGACTACGTATTCAGCGGAAGACTATGCTAAATTGTATCTCAAGGAGATTGTACGACTTCATGGTATTCCTTTGGCCATTATCACGGAAAGAGGGGCGCAGTTCACAGCCAAGTTCTTGAAGTCCTTTCAAGAAGGTCTAGGTACTCGAGTTAAGCTCAGCACGACGTTCCACCCACAGACCGACGGGCAAGCCGAGCGCACTATTCAGACCTTAGAAGATATGCTACGAGCATGTGTGCTGGACTTCGGTGGTAGTTGGGACGAGCATTTGCCTCTTATTGAATTTGCCTATAATAACAGCTATCATTCCAGTATCCAAATGGCCCCGTATGAAGCCTTATATGGAAGAAAATGCAGATCTCCAATTGGATGGTTTGAAACCGGAGAAGTACAATTGATAGGCCCCGACTTGGTCCAACAAGCAGTTGAAAAGGTTAAAGTGATTCGAGACTGGCTGTTTACAGCTCAAAGTCGCCAAAAGTCTTATGCGGACAACCGCCGACGGGATTTAGAATTTCAAGCTAATGATTGGGTATTCCTGAAAGTTTCACCAATGAAGGGAGTAATGAGGTTCGGCAAAAAGGGGAAATTGAGTCCAAGATACATTGGACCTTATCGAATCATCCGCAAGGTGGGAAGAGTAGCCTATGAGTTGGACTTGCCTTCAAAGCTCGAATCTGTACACCCAGTATTCCATGTTTCGATGCTCCGCAAGTGTATTGGAGACCCCACGAGGATTGTTCCGATTGATGATGTACAAGTGACAGACAAGTTGACATACGAAGAAGTGCCCATTGCTATTTTGGATAGACAAGTGCGAAGGCTTCGGAATAAAAAGGTTGCTTCAGTCAATGTGCTATGGCGGAACAATAATCGGGAAGAAATGACTTGGGAAGCGGAGGAAAAGATGAAATCTATGTACCCCCATTTGTTCCAATCCCCAGAAGAGATTTAAAATGAGACGTCGACGATATGAGGTATGAATGTTTTAATTTTATGTTTTTGGTCGTGTGTGGCCATAAATGTGTTGATATTTTGATATAGCCCTGTGAGGCGATGATATTATGGGTCGTTGTGGTAAATTGGTAGTGCCAAATTACAAAGGGAACTCTGGCAAAAATTTTCTAGAATCCCTGAGTGTCGAACATTCGAGGACGAATGTTCCAAAAGAGGGGAAGAATGTTACACCTCGGAAATTTTTCCGTACTTGTGTGATGAGTAGAACAATGAAGGACATGAGTGTATGGTGTTTTATTAAGTCGAGAATGGCTAATTTGGCATTTTTGGAAATAATAAAGTTGCAGAAAAATTTTCACCCAGTGGTCGTATATGGCACAATACGGCCCGTAAAGTGATTTACGAACCGTATAGTGCAATCGTCTTTCATTGCGTCAAAAATCTCAAGATTCTGTTAAGTGTTGAAATGGTTAAAGACGACCCAGAATACGGCCCGTAAACTGGTTTACGGACCATAAACTAGGTCGTAAACCACCAGGTCCCTCAACCAAGACTTTCTGTAATGTTGAATATGGTTAAATACGACCCAGTTTACGGCCCGTAAACTGGTTTACGGACCGTAAACCAGGTCGTAAACTGCCATGTCCACCAGCCAAACTCTCTTTTTTTGGAATGCTTAAATACGACCACAATGGACGACCCGTAAATCAAAATACGGTCCGTAAACTGCAGTTTACGACCACTGTTCACCCGACGAGAATTCATTAAACATCAGCTTTTGAGTTATTAAAAGGAACTTAGGCCTCATTTTATTTCATTCTTCATTCATACAACTCAAGAACACTCTAGAACTCTCAAAATACTTCCTCCATAAGAATCCAAGAGAATCAAGGGAAAGCTAAAGATCAACAACACAAAACCTATGAAATCAAGTGCAAGAACACATCAAGGGATCATCTAAGTCAAGTAATTCCCAAGAAGGTGAACTAGGGTTTTGTTTAAGTGAAGAATTTCAACTCAAGGGTTGTTCAACCACTATCCAAGGTAAGTTTCATGATCATTCTATGTTTTTTGAAGTATTGAAAAGCTTAGACACTTGAAATGTAGAAGAACATAGAAATGGACCATTATTGAGTGAATAGTGCCATAAATGAATGATAGTGGGATTGAATTATGAATGTTGAAGTGTTGTGAATACAAATACGTTATAAATGATGTTTATATCATGAAACAAGCGTTAAACGCATGAAAATGCAAGGACGAGTCATAAGGCTAATTATGAGGGAAATTGGAGGAAAATGGTGGATTTTGCTAAATGTACGTAAACGACGATTTTTGATTTCGATATTGTGAGTAATGCTATGAATGTTGGGAGTTAATATAAAACATGGGAAAAAAATAGTATAAACAAGAGGAGCGTTGTCCGACTTCTCCTAGAATTAGCGACGTGTTCTTGTAGTTAGTATGCTAATGTTGATATGAATTCTTTATGAAGGTAACGACGCGATATTGAAGGAGAACGAGTGAGCGATATCTTAGCTAAACGACCAAGGTATGTGAGGCTAGTCCCATCTTCCTGATGGCATGAATCTTGCACCACGAAATTCCTATTCTCTTCATGAGTTCTTATAGTCCGAAAGGCTAAGAGTCTAACTCCTTAATGTCTATATAAGATGAGGAATACAATATGATGATGCTAGTATAATGATGATGTTCATTATCGCTTACACTCACCTTATGTACTAGTTCCTTCAAGGTGAGGAAGAGTATCAATAGTTGTTCCATAATGGAATCGGGGGATGACGACCTTACGTCACCCCGATAGAATAAAGTTGATCTTGAGCCCTATGCATGTATTACAATGAGATAAGTATTTTATGATGAGTATATTATTATTATGAGCATTTTATGATAAGCATGACATGAGCATTTCACACCGTACCTATTTGGCCGGGCAGTCACCGCCAAGGCGGGCAGCTATACGGATACACCATGACCTTCGGGCATGGGCAGACACCACTAGTGGGCGGCATGAGATAGTACCCCGGACGCGGGAGGCCTGGACGCGGGCTAATATTATTGATTATCACACCGTTCCGACATGGACGGGCAGCTTGCATATGATGCATATATGTTATGAGGATGAGTATGAGTAAGATGGCACGCATGGTTTCATTTATGATTATCAGACAGATCCAGATATTTCACGTTGATGTTATCACTATGTTGTTGATGTTTTCTTTCATTGTTTATGCTTCTCATACTCAGTACAACATTCGTACTGACGTCCTTTCTTCTGACGCTGTGTTCATGCCCACAGGTAGACAGAGAGGAGAGCTTGGCCCAGATCCTCAGTAGCAGTCAGCTGGTTGAAAGCACTCCATTGTCCGGAGGTGCTTAGGATTATCCTTTTGGTATATATGTATATTTTGGGCACGACGGAGTCTTGTTCCGTCCATGTATATACAGTATGTTAGTAGAGGCTCGTAGATACGCAGTGTGGGTTAGATGGTCTCACAAGACGTTTTCATATGCGTGTATATTATTTTGATGGCCGAAAGGCAATTGTATATAAAGTATTTATGTTTGTTTAATTATGATTTTCCTACAACGGGTATGTAAATTGATAAAAGAATATTAAATGAGCAAGATAAGTAGTAGAGTGAGCGGTGCTCGGTAACTAGCTCCGGGTACCCGTCGCGACCCCTAGTTGGGTCATGACAATGGCACCCTTTTTGCTCAAAATGGCGTCGAAACAAAAAAACAAACACCATATAACCCAAACACATCCGAAACTCATCAGAATCTAACCGAAATTTGTGGGCAAGTCAAAAAATTATAGTACTAACCTTCTCGAACTCTCAGTACATCCAAACGGGACCGTCTTGACCTGATATTGATTGTGATCAACTCCAAATCATACCAAAAGCTACTTTCTCAACCAACAACCCAAATCACACCAGAACCATTCAGGAAATGAACCAATGACTCGACCAAGTCATAAATGACATTATGGACCTATTGGAATTTTTGCAATTCGATTACAGGCACGTTTACCCAAAAGCCAACTTTTGGTCCAAAATTCGCAAACTTAAGCCTTTAAAATTGCAAAACTTAGATTTTCTTCTTCGATTCTCATCCGATCACCTCAGGAATGAAGTCACCTGTCCCCACAAGTCGTAAACAACACAACAAAGTTAGCAGAAACAACAAGTCTCGGATCTAGGTCTAATTTCTTCCCGTGATCATCTTTTCACCATAAATAGACATATTAAACATTATCTAACTTAATTCTCAAAAACCAACCAAACGAACTCTAAAAATAACCCCGTGAATTTCCACAGATCATAGCTAATATTTCAAATCAAACGAAATCAAAACAATTTATCCAAACAATTGAATTCCGAATTTTCCAAAGTTAATCTTTCGCTCGAAGTGAACCAAATGATATTCGTTTGACTTCATTTTGGCTAGAAAGTCAAAATAATTATAACAGAGCTTTTGGAATAGATGACACGTAAACTAGAGTGCCGGTTTTCAGAACGACTGACCGAGTCTTTACACAAGCATGTAATAGAACCGAATAATAACGATATTCTAAATAAGATAACCAAATAATATCAAAGTATGAGTACATAACTGAAATAATAATACAAAACTTGAACAATTGAGTTAGTGGAGCATCTAAGCCATGAGAGACAATCATACAAGCAGAGTCGCGAGGGTTATTCATACAAGACAATCCCGCGAGGTCCATTCACACAAAAAATATGTCATGAGGGTAATTCGTACAAAACAAATTTGTTAGGGCCATTCGTACAATCAAAGATGTGAATGCCATTCATACAAACAATGCCGCTACGACAGTTCATACAAAATAAAGTTATGAGGGCCCTTTATGCAAAATGAAGCTATGAGGGTCGTTCATACAAAATAATGCCGCAAGGTACATTCATACAAAGCAAAGCTTCAAGGTCCATTCATACAATTAAAGCCACGAGGTCCATTCATACAAACAATGTTGTGAGGATCATTTATAAAAAATAATGCCCCGATGGTCATTCATTCAATCAATACTAGGAGGTCCATTGATATAAACGACGTCGTGAGATCCATTTATATAAATAATATCGTGAGGGCCATTCATATAAATAATACCGCCATGGTCATTCATGAAAACAAATTGCGAGTGTCATTCATACAACCAATATTACGAGGGTCATTCATAAAAAATAACCCCGCAAATGCCATACAACCAAACTAATTCCAAAAGGGATGTACAATAAAATGAAGGCCTCAAGGGCCATACAATCGAACATACGCCGTGAGGAACATAGAATCAAAAGAACGTCGCATTGTCTATACAATCAAACAATGTTATAAGGGCTGTGCAGTTGAACAAATTGTCAAAATAGACATGTCATGACCCATCTAGAGGATCTAGTGTGCACCCAAGCTAACCCCCTACTGTAACGACCCATTTGGTCGTTGTAGTCTTTCCGGCACTTTTGACCCTTACCTGAGCTTGGTTAGCTCACTTTTGACCTAAGGGGACCGTTGGTATGCTTTCTAGGTGTTTAGATTTGATTCAGGCGACTTTTTTGAAATTTGTACTTAAAGCGAAAAAGAGCTGACTCAAGTTGACTTTTGGATAAACGGACCTCTTTCGGAAATTCGTCAATTTCAAGAGGTCCGGATGGCCTTTTTGAACTTTTTTGTATATATGGTTTGGTTCCTAATGCACTTGCATGCATTTTGAGACTGAGTTGGGATGCTGGAATTAAGGTATTGGGGGTTGACTCAGTCAACGAGACCTCCGTTAGGAATTTCGAGGCAACGAGTGCGTTCGTAGCGTGTTTTTATGTTTGTCTGTGTATGTGGATTGTGAGCAGATGGCCTCAAGAGTTAGTCAAGTTTTCATTTGAGTTTGAGATAATTTTTTGGATTTCTGGTACTAGTGTCCGCCAGGGCGGCACCAGTACCGTCCCAGAGGCACCGCCATAGCGGTGCAATGGCCGCTTGCATGGAAAAGCTCTGTGGTGGATTGACCATCCCGGTAGTCTGAGTGGACGTCGGGAAGGTGCCATCGTAGAGGTCCTAATGCCGCTGTATCGGTATTGGGCCTGCTATATTCATTAAATGTGAATTAAAATCCCCTAGTCTATTAGTTATTACCATTCCAAAAATTGAGCTTTAGGGAGAAATTCTAAAGGATTCTTGCAGAAGATTCATAGGGGTAAGTTCTTCTAATCTCCTTGCTAATTAATTATCCCTAATCATCTTAGATTCCCTTCTTCCCTTGTTAGTCTTTAAGTGATGAAGATTAAAGTGGGTTTAATGAATATTCTATCTAGGCATCTAAATGAAGAAATTGATTGGGTTTATGCGAGATTATGATGAATCTAAGGTTGTTAATCTTATACCTTCTATTATTAGTGTTGAATTCTTGAATTTTAGAGTTAGGGTTTATACCTAAAATTGGGGGTTTTACTTGAATTTCGAAATTTGATGAATCCTTTAGTTAATTTAGCAATTGGTTGATGGGTTTTGAACACCTAGTGTTTAAATGGATATTTTACCCTCGAATTTCCCGTTTTGATCTTGTGGGCACCGTTTCCCCAAATTCTAGGGTTGGTTTTGACCTAATTCAAATGATGGCAATATAGGTATCGATCTTCATGATTTCTAATCTAGATTTCGAATATGACTAGACTTTCTTGATCTTGAGACTCAGTGGAAGGGGAAGGCTAAAGAGTGATTATTGGTGTTTTTGTTGTTCAGCCATCCAAGTAGGTTATGGCTTACCCTATAGTGAGACTTCGTTTAGCGAAGCATATATTTAGATAATATTATCGGACAAAGAATGTAAACCTTCGCGTATGAACTTGGGTTAGATATTGGGGCTAGCCACCCCATTGTGTGATTGGGGCTAGCCATACCGTTGTATTGTGACTTGATTGTTCTATTATTGTTGGCCTGATGCCACTTGGTGATGGTACATATTGGAGACTATTGTTATACCTTGATCATGATATTGTAGTATCATGCTTGTTGACATTTGATTTGAGGATAGCATTCTATATGACTTATGTAATCTTTCAATAATATTGTTGGCATACCCATGCTTGGTACTTGTGATATTGATCTGATTATTGATGTTGACTCATACATTGCATGCATTTTTGTCCTTCATGAAATACTTTTGATATATTGATGATACTTGAGGAAACACTGTGATGAGCTGGGTTCAGTTTGGATGAGAGTGACGTGACAGTCCGATATCCTATGCTTGTCCCGGAATCGTGGATTGAGTGGTAACGGTTGCCAAGGTTTCTGCCAAAATTGTGAGATACATGGACTTCATAGGTCCCCACGGGTTGTGCTACCGAGACATCGATATTGTCGTAAGAGTATATGTGTACACAGCATTGCATTACATTTGCATTCATACATCATTGCTTAGCATTACATTATGGCCTATATTGTGATGATCTAGTGATTACTTGTTTTGTTGATTTCAGACTGGATATATAGTGAGACTTGGCATACTTGGGTTTAGATGCTTCAACCTAGGTGATGACGTGTACTTTGTTCTGGCTTGTGCTTGACTTATACTTGTTTATTTATCTGCTTATCTTGCTTTATTATTTGAATTATGTTAGCTATACTTAGTCGGCCTATGATACCTACCAGTACTGTGATTTTGTGCTGACCAACACTTGTTGCATTCTTTTATGAATTTAGAGTTCTAGGTTGGATCTGCTTCTATCTCCCGTAGTTGATAGTTGCTATCAGTACAGCTTAGAGTTTACAGGGTGAGCACGAAACGTTTGCTGCCTTGAAGACTCCTCTTATTTATATCTTACTTTCCATTCTCAGACATATTCAGACTTGATGTATTATTATATTCCAGACTTGTATATTTTTAGTAAGATGCCTTTGTATGGATTAGACCAGATCTTGGGTGCATTTCCTTATTTCCGCACTTTTTCTGTATTATTATCGTCATACTTACGTGATTTATTATCATCTGCTTATTTGATTTATTTATTTATTTACTTCTTTATTATCGTTGGGTTGAGGGTTCGATTACCGAGGTGACAAAGGTGAGTGCCTACATGACTTATTCAAATTGGGTCATGACAAGTTGGTACAGAGCCTTAGGTTACCCGGTCTGTAATACAAGTGCGTATCTTGTAGAGTCTTATGGATCAGTACGATAAGCTCCGCATTTATATGCGAGAGGCTGTAGGGCATTTAGGAAATCTCACTTTCTTTCATTCTTTCATGCTACTTTATTCTAATTGGTATCTGGAACAATCAAATTGGTATTTGACTCTTATCTCTTCTCTCATAAATGGTGAGGACTCGAGATACTATAGCACAAGGTCAAGTACCAGAGCCCGTAGCTACGATTGGCACCAGAGGGCGAGCGACAGCCAGAGGGCACGATAGAGCTAGAGGCTGCGAGGCTGCCCTAGCCAGGGGCAGGGCTCCTATAATAGGAAAACGGCGTGAGAGATCTCCATATCCAGAGCCTAAGGATCAGCAAATTCGAGACCAGGGCACCAAGGATGATGTTGCCCCAGCACGAACACAGTCTGAGATTACTTCTAATTAGATTATGCATGATACTATGGAACAGATTTTACTCCATTTAGATGCCCAGCAGGCAGTCGCTAGTGTTACTACTCATGGCGGAGGTTCACTGACCAGAGTTGGGGCGTAAACCCCTGAGTAGAGACCTACTCGGGTTGTACACCCCACTGCAGCTATGCCTCTCCATACTGATGCAGTGCCAGCCTTGGGTGATGATCTTAGGTTCGCGGAGGGCACTGTTATGATCGTGACTGATCCGGATCTTATTGGGAGGTTTAGGAAGTTGGAGTTGCTGAGGTTTTTGAGTACTTCTGCAGAGGACGCTTATGATTTCATCTTAGGTATGCATGAGTTGCTGCATAAGATGGGGATCATAGAGAACCATGGATTTGACAATGTGTCCTACTAGTTTTGCGGAGACGTGTAGAGTTGGTGGAGGTATTTTGTGGCTTGTAGACCTGAGGGTTCTCCTCCCCTAACTTGGACTCAGTTCTACCGGGCCTTCCTTGAGAAGTATGTGCCACGATCTTTGATAGAGGCGCGTAAGGAGGAGTTTCTATATCTTCAGTACAGAGGTATGTCCGTGGAGGCCTATGTGACTCGCTATCTGTATTTGGCCCGTTATTCTACTCCCTTGATCCCTACTGAGCCTGACAGGATTAGGCGTGTTGTTACTGGGCTAGTTGGTTCTCTTCAGATTACTTGCCTTTATATGGAGGCTATAGGATCTTCCTTCCGGTCCATCGTCGAGCATGCTTATTTGGTTGAGGGCGCTAAGGCCCATGCATTTAGAGGTAGTCGTGAGAAGAGGCAGCGTCAGATTAGGAGTTATGGTGGTTCTAGTTCGAGGGGCACCGATCAGTCTTCTAGGCCGTATCAGCCATATTCCGGCTGCCCTATGCATTCACCTTTGCAAGCTTCCTCCGGTGAGTCACCCAGGTAGAGAGCTCCAGAGAGTTCATTTTCTCGACTGGTAGACAGGGCTGTTTCATCCGGGTCCTTAGCTTCAGTTTATCAGCCTCCGACCTCTTTGATCTATTTTTCATATAGAGAGGTTGGGCATGTTGCTAGGAGATATCCCTAACCCAGGTGGGATTATCATCCACCGAGGACTCCGACATTATCTGGTATTCGAGGTGGTGCTTCTCAGAGGGGCGGTGCTCAGTCAGGGCGCTGTGGTTCTTAGGGTTCTAGAGGTGGATCCCAAGCGGTTAGAGATGGGTCGCAGAGTGCGAGAGGGGGATCTCAGACTGAACGAGGTAGGGCCCATTGTTACTTATTTTTGGGTAGGCTCGAGGCAGAGGCCTTAGATGCCGTTATTTTAGGTACCATTTATGTCCATCATATAGCAGCATCTGTGTTATTTGATCTTGGATCTACTTATTCATATGTATATATATATATATATATATACCTGTTTATGTGTCTACTCTGGTTAGAGATTCTGTTGTCTTGGATCGAGTTTATTGGTCATGTTTGGTTACTTTTATGGGGTATGACACTTGGGTAGATTTGATGATACTTGATATGGTGGACTTTGAAATTATCTTAGGTATGACTTGGCTTTCTTCTTACTATGCGATCTTGAACAGTCATGCCAAGACAGTCACCTTAGCCATGCTGGGCATCACTAGACTTGAGTGGAGGGGTACTCCTAGCCCCGCTCTGAAGAATATGATTTCATTCCTTTAGGCGAAGAAGTTAATCGCTTATCTAGATCATGTGCGTGACACGACTATTACATTTCCACCCCTTGAGTCCATTCCTATTGTGAGTGAGTTCACGAAGGTATTCTTGTCGGATCTGTCGGGTATGCCACCCAATTGCGACATTGACTTCTATATTGACTTGGATCTAGGAAATCACCCTATTTATATTGCGTCATATCAGATGGCACCTGCCGAGTTGAGAGAGCTTAAGGAGTAGTGATAGGATTTATTGGGCAAGAGGTTCATTAGGCCAAGCATCTCCCCTTGGGGTGCTTCTGTGTTATTTGTGAAGAAGAAGGGTGGAACCATGAGGATGTGCATTGACTATCACCAGCTGAACCAGGTTACCATTCGGATCAAATGTCCTATGCCTCATATTGATGACTTATTTGACTAGCTTCAGGGTGCTTCAGTGTTTTCAAAGATTGACTTGCATTCAGGCTACCACCAGTTGAAGATCAGGCCTGATGATATTTCGAAGACAGCCTTTCGGACGAGATATGGACACTATGAGTTTTTGGTGATGTCATTTGGGCTTACCAATGCCCTGGTTGCATTTATGACTTTGATGAATGACATTTTTAGGCCATTCCTTGACTACTTCATGATTGTATTTATTGATGATATCCTGGTCCATTCAAAAAGTAAAGAGGAGCATGAGAGTTCCAGATTTCTAATCTAGATTTCTAATCTATATTTCTAATCTAGATTTCTAATCTATATTTCTAATCTAGATTTCGAATATGCCTAAACTTTCTTAATCTTGAAGCTCAACGGAAGGGGAAGGCTAAAGAGTGATTATTGGTGTTTTTGCTATTCGGCCATCTGCGTAGGTTATGACTTACCCTATGGTGAGATTTCATTTAGCGAAGCATATATTTAGATGATATTGTCGGAGAAAGCATGTAAACCTTCGGGTATAAACTTGGGTTGGATATTAGGGGTAACCACCCAGTTGTGTGATTGGGGCTAGCTACCCCGTTATGTTGTGACTTGATTGTTCTATTGTTGCTGTCCTGATGCCACGTACTGATGGTAGATGTTGGAGACAATTGTTATACCTTGATCATTATAGTGTAGTATCATGCTTGTTGACATTTGATATGAGGATAGTGTTCTATATGACTTGTGTAATCTTTCGTGATATTGTTGACGAGCCCATGCTTGGTACTTGTGATATTGATCTGATTATTGATGTTGACTCATACATTGCAGGCATTCTAATCCTTCACGATATACTATTGATACATTTATGATACTTGAGGAAACACTATGATGAACTGTGCTCAGTTTGGATGATAGTGACGTGAGAGTTCGATATCCGATGGTTATCCGGTAATCGTGGATTGAGTGGTCGCAGTTGCCGAGGTTTCTATCAGAACCGTGAGGTATATGGACTTCGCGGTTCCCCCATGGGTTGTGCTATCGTGACGTCGATATTTTCTTTCGGAGTACATGTGTATACAGTATTGCATTGCATTTGCATTCATACATCATTGCTTTGCATTGTATTATGCTTATATTGTGATGATCTGGTGATTACTTGTGTTGTTGATATCGGACTAGATATAGAGTGAGACTTGGCACACCAAGGTTTAGATGCTTCAACCTAGGTGATAACGTTTACTTGGTTTTGACTTGTGCTTGACTTATACTTGTTGATTTATCTGCTTATCTTGCTTTATTGTCAGAATTATGTTAGCTATACTTAGTCGGCCTATGATACCTACCAATACTATGGTTTTGTACTGACCTGCACTCGCTGCATTCTTTTATGAATGCAGAGTTCCAGGTTGGATTTGCTTCCATCTCCTGTGGCTGATAGTCGCTATCAGTACAAATTAGAGTTTTACAGGGTGAGCACGAGACGTTCGCTACCTTGGAGACTCCTCTTATTTATGTCTTACTTTCTATTCTGAGATATATTCAGACTTGATGTATTATTATATTCCAGACTTGTATATTTTTAGTTAGATGCTCTTCCGCTTATTTGATTTATTTATTTACGTCGTTATTATCGTTGGGTTGAGGGTTCGCTTACCAAGGTGGAAAAGGTGAGTGCCCGCACGACTTAGCCAAATTGGGTCGTGAAACCTAGTGGGCGAACCCTTCCCTTAACTAACATTCATTTTAAACATATGTAAAGGAAATAGAAATATTTAAGCAGTCTTAGCATATATAAGATAGAATAAGTGCTGAATAAGAACTATATGAACCCCAACATCTGGTCTTAATATAGTCCAAGAGCTACTAATAATACACAACAAGTCTGGAGTAAATACAAGTCTCATAGTACGAATATTATCTCAGAAGCCAAGAGAAGAAAAGTAATAAAAGAGGAATCTCCAGGCTACGGAATCCATCAAGTAGCTCACCCTGGAAACTCAGCAAACAGGTATTAGGATCACTCACGAGGTCCGGAAGTAGAGCTTGTGACAAATTCTGCAATCAGAAAAGAGTATAGCAAGGTAGTATCAATACAAACAACTAGTACTAGTAGGTATCATAGGCTGACACTAATTAGTCCACATATATGAAGAAAGTAATCAAATAAATGCATATATGATGCAATGCATTGGCTAATTGTCCATACCATACACATGCTAAGGACGGAAACCTCTATGTCTCAATAGTCATGACCCATAGGGTATTTAGGTTCGGATTTGTAATATCGGGATACAATTAGTTCCTTTTATATATAAGATAGTGGTGTTTTCTGTAAAGATAGAAAATTTATTCATTTTAAAGTCTGGGATAAATAGGTTTTGTTCATGCTTGACTCATACATGGAGCGGGTTAATCCATTTAATACGTTTTTAGAACGTCCTTATCTAAAACTATTTAATTGCGGATATATTTTGGCCATTTAGTTTATAAAAGTTTTTTTTTATATAAATTTAGACATATTCAACTTGTTCTTTTTGAAGATGAACTGGGTTTTATAGCAAAACAATTTTTACTTATGAAAGGAGTTTACCGTTTTTCTGGGTAAGGTCCAGATCTATTTTTTTCAAAGAGAATCCAATTTTGAGTTTCATTTATTCTATTAACCATCTAAGTGACATGGGTTCTGACCCAAATACTTCATTCGTTCATTTTCTAAAAATGTGGGCTCTGGCCCAAAATTCTTTAGTCGTTAGTTTCTAAAAAAGATAAAGGTCAAGTGGGCTCTGGCCGAAAATAATTTCACCTTTTTTTTTTTTGAAAGAAATGTCTATATGGGCTCTCGCCCAAAATACTTAGACCAACTGCTTCTAAAAAATCATGTGGACTCTGGCCCAAAATACTTTATATTTTTTTGCCAATTCAAACCCAGAAAAACGTGTCTATCTTGAAAAGGAATTTGTTCAATTTGCTTCTCCTCTTTCAGTTTAAATGAAATATCTCCATATTGACATCAAAAACCTCTTAGTCTCCTTGTTGTTTAATGTATTAAAAAAAAACGTGGTTTATCCCCAATTAAGTTAAAAAATCAGTACGCATATTTCGGGTTTTTAAAAATTGTTTTAAGGATCTAGAGTAGACTAAACGACATATGCAACATACCATAACCAATTCCAATAATACTGTGGCTTCTACGAGTATGAATACAACAACATTCTAAGAAAATTGAAATAGCATAAATAAAGTAGGAATGATAGACTAGGGTTGTACCAAACCCCTAGTTAACCATTTATACCCATGGTTGGGCCTTCGTGTCATTTTCACCCATGATTGGGCCTTCAAATATATACTAGCTTCCTTTTTTTTTTTTTTCTCAAACTCAATAATTTCGAAACAATTTCCCTATTGGGCCTTTGGGTGGCTGGGCCTCAGCCCAAATGGCCATGCACTGAAGAAGGAAAGAAACAAAGACCCCGGTTAGTTTAATTCTTTATTGATCTTATCATATGTATAGCTATACACACTACATACATAGCATCCTAATAACTTATAAGTCCTATCATATGCATAATTGTACACACATACAAACATAGTATCCTATTTATTCACAAGTCCATGTAGTATGCATATGCACTTCCACGCCCTTAAACTCATCTGAAAAGACTTGGCTGGCGAGGAGGAAAAATCATCACATCCTTATTCCTGATGTCGCACAAGTTCCAAGCAGTTTCATGAACCTTCGGCATGGCTGGTCACCAGGGGAAGGTTCAGACCAAGCCCTCCCCTGTCTAAACTGCCTCTCCCAACCAATACAGTCATGGACACAGACTTACATATCCACATAGAGGCTTGAATAAATAGGACAAGTCTAATACACACAATTATAGAATATCCATAAATTAGTAGGAACCAGTGAAGAATATAAAGAGAAGAGATGGATCGTCCCAGCAAATGTACTATTCTAATGAATCAAGACCAAGGCAACTGAATATGATTCGGACAAGGAGGAAGTAACATACATGGAAATAATGTGACCAAAACTAGACTGAATCAAACAATCACAACATAAACAGTCATGTATAGGTGGCATAGTCCAAAGCAGTCTTGAATCAAGCAGGCATGGTACAAACAAAGCAAGCAGAGGGACATAGACATAGGGTAAACAAGCCTCAGTACTGGTATAATATAACAGAGATGAGCAGCAGATTTGACATTCATAGAAGGCATATAGAGTTATTCATATGATGCTCCCAAGAAGGATAGATGTCCTATTCACAACCAAAGTAAGTGTCCACATGCCTTTATATGTCATATTTTAAGCCTGGATAATTCTCACACATGATGTAGGAAATGTACAGGAGAACAAGGTTTGTAACTCTAGTAGACATGATATGGACAAACTTAGGCAGGTGAATCAGGTCATCTAATTGAAACAATCATTTTCCAATAAACAGCACACACGGTAAGCAACTGATCTCTAATTACTATGACATCAACAGAAACAGAGCACAAACATATCTGATTATGCCAAGGAAATATAGGATGGGTCATGGCTTTGTTAGCTTAATGAGCACAAGTGGGATATTGTATTGCCCTCAGGATCATTTAATCAAAGGTCAAGACAAAACAACTAGAATACAGGCAAGGTCAGCTGTAAGAACTGTAGAGAGTTTTTAAGTTCTAGTGATTTTATGTAAAGTTTGCAGTTTTAAGTATAGCAACTGCATTTTCACACACACTTTAAGCAAATAGAAAGACCAACAGTCCCAAGGATACACAGAAGACTCAATATTTTTAAATTTTAGAGTTTTGAAATCCCTTTTCGACCTTCTCCCCTAATCCTATTCCATTGTAGAAAGAAACAAGTTAATCCCATAAGAAGATGCACGTGATTTAAACATATTCCCAATTAGTGGCATGCTCTTAACTTTCTCATTTTTTAGCTGAACAGTATTCATAATTCACCTGGGATCATTTCAAAGTTCATTTGTTATTATTATACCCTTGGCTGGTGTTTAATGTTGCACTAAGGAGCAGTACACTTATTCAAACAGGGCCATGTTAATTTATTATCCTCTAACTGGATTTGGACTAGAAAGCTCAAGGACATATCTCAGAAGTTAAAGACATGATTCATTATCTAGAGTACCATAAAGAAAGAGTTAAGTGTATTCCCATGTCATTATGCTGCCAATCTAAATTAATGTAAGCTACTCCTCTTTCCCCTTTTTAATATTCTAGTGTTTTTTAGAAAAAAAAAACAAAATTTTTTACACAGATGAAACCAAACTAATGCGCACAGAAACCCATGTAGGTTTGAACTCTAAACCAAGTCTAACTAGATATTAGAGGGTCTTCACCCATTATTATATTGTCCAAATAAAACATTTTTTTTACTGATTTTTCAGCAATCAGTAATCACATACCTACTTGAAGTATTTTTCTGTTTCCAATTTTAAGCAATGCCTGCAATCCTCAAACTATTGTGTATCATCTAGTCTAGTCAACTAATCCCTAAAGCATACTTGAGTAGGTCAGCAAGTTCATTTGAATCCAAACATCAAACATTATGACTAGGTTTAGTGATTTAAGTGAACAGCCATTAGTGCAATGGAAGTTTATTTTTTAGGACCCATTTAACTCAACAAAAAAGAAAAAAGGCCACCAAGTTTGCAAACATAGAGAGTTGCACCCTATAGACTTGTGAGATATGCCATGATAATATTTTATTTGGGAAGAAATATACTGGGGATCAAGTGAGACCTGACCCTTTCTCAATCTTCTAGTAAGATGTCTTTAAAAAGACTCCCCATTTGTCAAGTGGTTTTAACTTACATATCTACACTCATGGTCCGCTTCTATCATCTTTAAGCAATGCTAAGAGGTTTCGATAGCTTAGATTATAAAGCTAATTTCCTCAAGGTTCCAACAATAATCCTTTTTTACCCTCTTCTTTTTACTCTAACAGGACGTATAAGATCTTATATGTTTATCCTTACTTTTAGGCCTAAGCAAACAATGTGATCAACAGTTATTATTAGATCATATTTCTCATCCATGTATAATGAAAAAGCAGGTCTTATGTTTTAAAGGCAAACCTCAATCCCAAAGCTATATAGGACTTAACAAAAACATGACCAAGCCTACTTCATTTCACCGTTCTCCTACTACTTTAAATTTGTTAAATTAGACAAAGGTCACCTATTAAACTAGGGTCAGTCCATGAAGAAATATCAATGTAGATGCAAGAGTTTATAGCACACCGACTTACTTTCATAACACAAGTTGCTTCACCAATTGGATGGGACACATAATGGGGCCTGGAAACAAAGAGATCAAAGGTAACAAAACAAGTTTTCAGATTCTTTACAACTATTTTCTCCCATTTTTTACATCTTTCACTCCCCAAAGCAGCCACTAATCAGGTTAAGAACTAACAAACACCTTATTAGCTGGCAAAACTAATAAGATTTATCTTAATCAACTTCAAGTATGACCTGGTCTTAAAGGTTTACCCTTTTTCTTTTCCAGTTCCACCAGACCTTTTAGGACTTAGAGATAGACTAGTTTTAAGATGTAAGACCTGTAATATGAGTTACACCAAGACAAGTTTGTAAACACCATATGTTTAAGTCACACAAGTTCGGACAAGAGACTGGAGCACTTAATCAGACCAAAACATGTTCATATCCATGTCTTTAATCAATTAGTTTTAAGATTTGCTAAAGACATAAGCAGTTTGGCACACATTCTGGCTTAGACTAGGTGAAACCATGAGCACAAATGTTTCAATTATTAGCTCAACCCAAAAGCCAAATTGAACCAGATCCAATTCCCAATTGTATTTTAGTTGAGAAAAGAAAAGTCTATTAAATAGTCCCGATTTTATCTTATTCTGTGTGAGTGTGGTCAATCAAGATGGAAAAAAACATGTTCAAGATACACTAACCACACTATTTCTAAGCTAAAATAGAGTCACTGAAATCACATAAGTAAACAAACCACTATGAAGACTAATCAGTCTATGTTAGGTAGGTTTCAACATAGTATTCAAACTGGCTACACCATTTTTCTCAAGTGAATCATAAACTAAACACACAACAAGATGGGACCACTCTTAATAACATGAACCAGCATTAGCAAACATTAAGACCCAAGCAGATTAACTAATACAATACCCTTAGACTATGCAAAATCTAAGTAAAGGAAACAAAATGAATTAGGAATTACCTTTTATACATGCTGCCAAGAAAAGAATGGATCTTAGAGCCTTATGCTTTAAATCTCGAGACTCAGCCACAAACGATGTAGAACAAGCAAAGCAAATAATTTTAGAACTGAGAAAAAACTCTAACTCTTAAGGTCAATGTCTTAAAATTTTACTGAGAAGCTTTTAAAAATCAAATTTTCTAGCTTCTTAGAATTGTCAAAACTTTTTTTCGCCCCTTTTCATGGTGAGGGTGGTGTTCTGTTTATAGAACCCCAAAATTCATCCAAAGACTAAAATTACTGATGAGATATAAACCTTATTTTCAGAACTAAACATTCAATATATGAAATTAATGATCCAGATCTAAAGATAACCAATGTATGTAGTCAGATCTGACCCATCTTGGGTCGATCTGAGCCAATATCAAAGGGCCATTAAGAAATCGTAAAAACAATAAAACAATACAACCTTAAAGCAACAGAAAATTGCAGGTTTGACTCGAAATCTGAAGAAAAGAGTAAAAAGAGGGATCTATTACCGTATTTGGGACGAGTTTTGAGTGAAATCATGTTGAACATTAATTGTTTCACTCTTTTGATCATGCAAAGACTATCAAAAGTCTGAGGAGTCTGCATTTTTTCCATATCTGGCATGGGAGAAGAAAAACAAGGGGGCGGCACCTTAGGGTTTTAGAGAAAAGGGGAAAGGGAGGAGAGAGAGAGAGGGAGTAAGGCTGCGTTTGTTGAGAGAAAAAATGAAAAATGAAATGAGGAAGTATTACTTGCTTCCTTATCCAAGCGATTTGGGCCGGGTCTGGTCCATTAGGTGGACTGGGCCTGGTCCGATTTTAAATAAAATGGATCTGGCCCTTTCCCCCTATGTATATCACGTGTGTATATTTACATATACCAGATGTATATACACGCATAGAGTAAAGTAGGTAATTTAAAAAAACTAAAATATCAATTATTACTCATAATATTTTAATTATAAGCAAATTAGGACGTAATTATCATATTTAAATAATTTAAAAGTGGCCAACTGTGTTAATGGGCTTAATTTTGCGAATATGGCCTTAATTGATTCTAATCCAACTGATTATTTCAATTATGGCCATATTTGGCCTAATTAGCAAATTTTAAAATTAAATTGCATTAATGACCATAATAAATTTGAACCAATGAATCAAGTTATTTCAAATAAGGCCATTAAGAGGCTAATTTTGTAAAAATGGCTCCAATTTCCTTAAACCGTGAATTGGTTGAATTAATTGTGGCAATAACCAAAATAATTAAAAATCAATTTGAAATAAGGACCACTTAATTGACTAATTAAAAAAATTATAGACAATTACAAATAATTTTTGACAAATTACACAATTATACAAAATTAAAGATTGAGGGTGAAATGGTCAATTATTTAAATTAATAAAAATCCTTGGATTGAAGGGAATAAAGTACTTGTTAATTTTTTTTTTGACAATTTGAACAACCAAATAAATGATTATTAGTTTTTCAACAAAAATGTCCTTTTTCCTTTGATTAAATCTAATAAATATCTCAAAAATGTCATAAAAGTTCCAATTAATTTCTCAATAATTTTTGATGGCCTAAAAATCTTTTCATTAATTTAAAGAAGCAAAATATTGATCTGAACAATTTATAAAAATTATTTAAACCCTTCAAGGTGCATAGCTTGTTTTATTTATATTTCAAGGACTCTGAGTGATTAAAATAAATTACGAGAGATCAAATATTAGGTGTCAACAACTTCCTCTTCAGTGCTTGGGGATGGTGGGACCATCCCAGAGAGATGAAATTTAACTAATCCTAATTTTTGACTGACCCGACTCATTTCACCCTTTATCTTCATGCAATTTTCACATACGCGGTCAAACCCTGGTTTCTTGGTTTCCTACATATCTCAAGTTATATGAGAATTCAGGCCACTTGTAGTTCAACTCAACCAAGGATTTTTAAGTGATTTGGAAGAAAAATCCTGAGATCCCCAGTGTTGTGACCAGGCTCCTCTGGACGACTGTTAGAATGTGATTGACTCTCTGGTCTCGAGCCTGCCTATATGTCCCTGGAAATCAGGTCACATGTAGTTTGACTTGCTGGAGAAGAGTATGTCCCTTATGTGGGAGTACTTTCGGATTTCCTGGCGTGTGTCCGACCGGTCGCGATTTTTAGTAAAGAAAAATAAAAACAAGACAAATTATGGCTGAGTCTGTTATTTGATGGCTTCCAAATCATGGTCAAAGATCTTGACTCTCATGGGCACCCTATCTTGACTGGTTGCGTAAGAAAAAGTTCCACGTTTGCTCTGCAATTCTCCTGGATCTGGTTCAGCAAGTTGGCTTCTTTTTGGAGGTTGTGTGCCTTTTCCTGGATTTAACAATATGCACATATCCTTCGTGGTATTTTTTAGATGAAATGGCCCTCTGGGCTATTTGCATGAATGCCCCTCTTGGCTTGTTTGAATGAATGGCCTTTTTGGCTATTTATATGAATGGCCCTCTCGGCAATTTGTATGAATGACCTCTTGGCTTGTTTGTATAGATGGCCCTCTTGGCTTGCTTGTATGAATAGGCATCTTGGCTTGTTTGTATGAATGACCCTCTCGGCAGTTTGTATGAATGACCCTCTTGGCTTGTTTGTATGAATGGCCCTCTCAGTTTGTTTGTATGAATGACCCTCTGGCTTGTTTGTATGAATGATGTTGACAGCTAATTTTCAACTCATAAAACGCATATTTTAATTTTCAAATTTTCCGAGTCCAAGACGAAGGATGCCCTTAGAAAATTAAGAATTTAAAAATCCCAAGGCAATGACAAAAAAATGACTTTTAGTTATTATTTGTTATAAAAGTTAACAACTACAGGAAATTAGAAGTTATTTGTTTTCATAAATATAAATCAAAAAGAAAATACACATCCCGCTCCATCTAACTTGAGAAAATTATTAATTAAGACGACGTATGAATTACGATTTTTTTACCACATTTTCACCCCTTTAAATATTATCCGGAACTATGTCAATATTGGGTTTATATTAAAGCTCGTATTTTAAAATGGTGTATTCCAAATTTTCTTTTTATAAAAAATAAGTTTACGATAGGTTTATAGACGAATACGTATTTTCATGAAATTAAGTAATTATTCTAAATGGAGTACAAAGTTTGAAAATAGTGTATTTTATACATAGGGGGCCTTTTAAAATAATTTAAAAACTAGGGGGGGGGGGTTAGATTTTAAAAGGGGGTTGGAAGTTATAAACAAAAGCTTCCAAACCCCTCTTTTGTTTTGTCTTCGTCCACATCCGATCCCCTCTCCTCTTTCTCTCTCAAATGGTGATTTAGGGCTTATGCTACGATCAATCATCAAGCAATTTTCATGGCTATTCCATGGCTAATTTTCGAGGGGTTTTGTTCACCTTTCTATCCTAATGCTATTATCAGGTTTGGTTTTATGTTTTACTTATATTTGCATGTCCAATTGAACCCCTAATGGGATGTTACCCTAAATTCTTCTGTGTCATGGGAGCCACGGACAAAAGCCATCGAGCTTGCTGTTATCTTGGTCACCATGACACCAAGAGGGGGTTTTTAAGGGGGAACTCCCATTGCATTCGGGTAAAGGGGATTCTAGGGGATTTTATCCTAACTTAGTACCATTGTAACGTTGGTTGTACTATTTTTTGGTTGTATGTGTGACTCACTGTACTATCCTAGTATTTAGGGATTTATTGGATATTTTGTGTGTAATTTCTAGTACTATCCATTTGAAATTATCTGATTTTTGTTAAAATTGTTGCATATAGGATAAGGTATTACAATTTTCCTAGGAATAATTTGGTCCTTTACTCGAATTTGGATTTTTTTTTTGTGAGATTGAAATTAGGGTATTTTGGGGGGAAATTTGTTTGGATGAAAGACATTCCCTTTTTTGTACCTAAAGCCCTAATTGTTTGCTATAAATAGAAGGCAATTGTGCCATTTTTAAGGATTCGAACCTTTGGCTAAAATTTTCTAAGCATTCAAGAAATATACAATCTTTCTACTACCCATATACACTGAAAAACCAAAATATATACTATATATATTACCCATATAGTACAAATAGACCACTACTTTAAGAGTACTATAAGATATACCTACTTATAGTATTCTAATATACACATATCATACAAAGATTTAAGAAGAAAAAGGTTGGTTTACAAGGTTTTCAAGTGTTGGTGTTTGATAGTTGACCAATCCCTCCATTTTGATCTTTTTGTTGCCCTACAAAATGGTAACACTTCGATTCCAACCTAGTTTACTCTATATACAGCTTATATTGTTAGTTCTGTTACATAAAACATATTATGCCATTTAGCTTTGAAACTGCTTTGATATGTGAAATAAGGATATGGAGTTTGTTTGAGTGTTTTATGATGTTTAATATATTTTAGAACTTTGAAAATGGATGTTTGAGCCAAAGAAACCTATATTGTGTTCATACTCACTGTTTTTACAGAATTCTCTTTTGGCTCTGAGATATTTAAGTTGTTTCAAGGTTTTGAGATGTTTGTTAGTGGTGTCTTGATGTTTTAAAGGATTTGATGTCTTAAAATAGTTTTAAGTTGAAAAAAAGGGGATATGTTTATGATTGGAGTTATTGTTCCATTGGTTACTTGAGGTTTGAGGTGTATTGTTTAGTTGTTTGAGGTTAGGACATGAATCATTGTGTGTTTGCTTGTTTGTTTAAAGGATTTCCTGTTTAAATGGTTTCAAATAAAGTTCATAACTTGTTGTGGCTTAAACACTGCTTTTACTAAACTTCTGTGTTGTATCAAGAATTGCAATCTTGATGTCCTATCCCCTATTTGGTACTGGTCATGTTGTGTTTCCTGTTTTTAAGGCTTTGAAGGCAAAACTGAGATAAAAATGTTTTTTTTTGAAAATTTTTGTTTGTATCGTGCTTGTTTGACCTCTTGCTAGCCTCTTAGGACTATTTTACAATTTAAAAAATGGATTTAAGAACTTTCCTTTTTTGCTTTCTATATGTTCAGTGCCTGCAAACTAGTCTAAAAGGGTTTTTGATATACCCCTTGAGTGAAACCTAGTCTCAAAAGTGGTCCTGGATGTTTATTGTTCTTGTTTACCCCTAGCAGGATGTGTTTTGGATTTCCTGTGCTATTGTTTGAAAGAAAAGAGCTTGCCATGTTTAAAACCTTTTAGAATGATTCATGCTTTCTTCCGTTTAGGTTTACCTAGTTGTGTTAATATATGAGGATTTGGATTTGTGTTTCTTAAACTTACTTGTTGATTTTATGTGCTATCCTATCCTATTTGAACTTTGTGGAGATAAAATGGTTTTCTCAACCTAGTCTAATGAATCTTGAGGCTGTAACTTGGTTACTTGTTTAATGAAAGAGATTGAAAAGGGTTATAGTTTGTTTTTAAACTTTAGATTAGTTCACTCTTTATGTGCACATGGAATTTGACTTGCAAACTGTTAAAAGATGAGGTACTAGCATTTGAAACTTGTTGGTTTGACACTAAAACTGGGAATGAGAGAGGAATGGGGTGATTGGTATACTGTTAGACCTGTTTTGCTTTTGTGAATCAAGTGACTGGTTTCTTCATTTGAGTTTACTTATTTAGAGGATTCTAGTAGTACTTGCTATAGTTTGTTCTTTGTGCCTGTTTTACTGTTTAGAATCTCCTTTGTGTATCTTGTTCACCTAGGCTAATTAGGATGATCAGAAAAGGCTAAAGCAAAGTTAAAAGGCTAAGTTGATGTCTATATTTCTCTTCTTGCTATCATTGTGTAACTTGAGTTTCTTGCCATCCATTTGCTCCTATGTGTTAGTTTGAGCATGAAGCTAGGCCTAATATGTTGATTTGAGTGTCATATTCTATATGTGCAATCTTGAGGCCGCTCAGTTGTTTAAAAACTGATCCTGGATACTGTATATATATATATATATATATATATATATATATATATATGCTTATGTGCTGAGTGTATGAATTTGGTCCTACTTTGAGATTATCTGTTGGCCAGAGGGAGTGTCATGCCCCTATTAGTGCTATTTGAGACCTTTTGTGTTGATTGAGAATTTTTCTTAAGCCTTGTGTTGCTCTGAGTAGATCTTATAGATTATTTTGATTAGTTTGACATATGTGTATCCCTTGTCCTCTTGCATAATTTTGAGAGTCAGTTGAGATTAGCTATCATGTTTGGAGTTCCTATTAGGACCTGTTATTTGCTAAATCATTTCTAGCACTTGAAGTTGAATCTTAACTTAGAAATTGAGAACCTGGAGACTTAGATCATTTTCAACCTACGACCTGCATTCTACTTGTCATTTTTATCCTGCTATAAGCTGAGCTAGATTAAAAGTAATTTTGCATTTGAAATGAATTTGTACTGTCTGATCTTGAACTTTGAACACTTAGAGGGAATAAATCTAGCCTTAAATTAGTAAGATAATCATAGTAACTCATAGTAACATCTACTTGCACCATAGGAATCTCTACTTTCATTTTTTGACTACTTGAGATTTGCCACAATCTTATTCTGAACTTAAGATTACCCTGAATCTGAGACCATTGTTGTGTTACGTCATTTCTCCTATTAGTCTATCTTGAAAATAACTTGAACTTGACTTAAGTTAAAATAGATTGGAGGTACACTTAGTTTGACCATGTTTGATCCTAATCCTACCTATTAGCTAAACTGTCATCCTAAAACTGAATTTAATGTGTTACTTGTAGCTTTTGAAGGTTTATTTATGAGTAGTCCATGTTTCGCTTGTCTTCTGTGGATTCTTGATTACTTGTTCTTACACCAATGCCCCCTTATTTCCCCTTCAGTAACTTGTGTGTTGTGTTACTATGTTTTCTTGACATAGTAAAGTATGCTGTTTTAAGTATAGAAACTGCATTTTCACACTCACTTTAAGAAAATAGAAAGACCAACAGTCCCAAGGATACACAGAAGACTCAATATTTTTAAAGTTCAGAGCTTTCAAATCCCTTTTTGACCTTCTCCCCTAATCCTATTCCATTGTAGAAAGAAACAGGTTAATCCCATAAGAAGATGCACACGATTTAAACATATTCACAATTAGTGGCCTGCTCTTAACTTTCTCAATTTTTAGCTGAACAATATTCATAATTAACCCGGGATCCTTTCAATATTCACTTGTTGTTACTATAACCTTGGCTTGTGTTTAATGTTGCACTAAGGAGCAGTACACTTATTCAAACAGGGCCAAGTTCATTTATTATCCTCTAACTGGGTTTGGTCTAGCATGCTCAAGGACACATCTCAGAAGTTAAAGACATGATACATTATTTGGAGTACCATAAAGAAAGAGTTAAGTGTATTTACATGTCATTATGCCGCCAATCTAAATTAATATAAGCTACTCCTCTTTTCCCTTTTTAATATTCTAGTGTTTTTTAGGAAAAAAAAACATTTATTCAAACACAGATGAAACCAACCCAATGCACATAGAAACCCATGTAGGTCTTAGCTCTAAACCAAGTCTAACTAGATATTAGAGGGTCTTCACACCTTATTATATTGTCCAAATAAAACATTTTTGACTTATTTTTCAGCAGTCAGTAATCGCATACCTACTTGAAGTCTTTTCCTCTTTCCAATTTTAAGCAATGCCTACAATCCTCAAACTATTGTGTATCATCTAGGCTAGTCAACTAATCCCTAAAGTATACTTGAGTAGGTCAACAAGTTCATTTGAATCCAAAAATCAAACATTATGACTAGGTTTAGTGATTTAAGTGAACAACCATTAGTGCAAAGGAAGTTCATTTTCTAGGACCCATTTAACTAAACAAAAAGGAAAAAAGGCCACCAAGCGTGAAAACATAGCGAGTTGCACCCGATAGACTTGTGAGATATGTTGTGGATCAAGTGAGACTTGACCCTTTCTCAATCTTCTCCAAAAATGTCTTTAAAAAGACTTTCCCATTTGTCAAGTGGTTTTAACTTAGATATCTACACTCATGGTCCTCTTCTCTCGTCCTTAAGCAATGCTAAGAGGTTTGGAAAAATTAGATTATAACGCTAATTTAATTGAGGTTTCAACCATAATCCTGTTTTACCCTCTTCTTTTTACTCTAACAGGACTTACAGGATCCTACATGTTCATCCTCATTTTTAGGCCTAAGCAAACAGTGTGATCAGCAGTTATTATCTGTCACACCTTGGAAAATTCCCCATTAACCTACAGTGAATATGATAGCGAAGGGCATGACGTATATGACATTTTGATAAGTAAGAAATAGCATTTGATGATCCTAATCGAGATACAAAGACATTTGACGCAAAGGAAGAAGGTTGTAAAAGGAAGTAAAGGATATGTTGCGTGTCGGGTAAGAATTATGAGCGACGAGTTAACGATGGCATAATGATGTCTTGGAGAAGAGTGATAATGTACCTTAGGTTGGTATTGAGGTGTTAAACAAGTGTCAAGAAGGTTCCATAAGGATCGGAGATTAAACTAGTCGACGAGAACGAAATCGGAACAGCTAGGCATTATACGGCCCAACATACTGGCCGTAAAAATTATAGTGGCTGTATGTTAGGTCGTATATTTAGCCAAGATAGGAAACCCTCACTGGACCAAACATATGGCCAGACATACGGCCCGTATAAAATGTACGGACCGTATGTTGGTCCGTATATCTCGGTCAGGACAAATTTTAAGTGTTAAATATAAGGACCCTCTCTCATTATTTCATTTCATTTTCAACTCACCACACTTCAAGAAACCTCTAGAACCCTCTCCATTATACATCCACAAGAAACCAAGAGAAATCTATGATCAACTACATCAAACCCACAAAATCAAGTGTAGAAAACATATCAAAGTTCATCTAAGTCAAGAAATCCCAAATGAAGTGAGCTAGGGTTTTTGTGCAAGAAGAGGATTCCCACTCAAGGATTATTCATCCATTATCTAAGGTGCGTTTTATGATCATACTTGGTTGTTTAAGGTGTTGAAAGTTAAAAACACATGGATTGTAGAAAGATATAGAAAGTGGGTCATAAATGTGGGAATAGTGACATTATTGGGTGAAGGTTTGGATCGAATTATGAATATTGGTATGTTGTGGTTGTAAGTATGTTGTGAATGACATTTAGACCATGGAATAGGTATGGTATATGAAAAAACGCGATAGTGAACTATAAGCACAATTATGGAGAGATTGAAGAGGAATTGTGAAATGCGGATAATGTAGATGAATGATGATTGTTGTCTATTATATTATGAATGTTGTTATGAATGTTTGGGAGTAGATATAGAATATGGGAAAAGTTGTATAAACAAAGGAAATGCTGCCCAATTTTCTTTAGCTTTAGTAAGCACGTTTAAGTGATCGATTAGCTAATGTTAATGCAAATTCTCTTGAAGGTAGAAACATGGGCATCGAAGGAGAACAAACAAGCGATAGATTAGTTAAACGAAAAAGGTATGTAAGGCTGGTCCTTTCTTTCAAGGGCATGAATCCTATGGTATGATTTTTCCTTCTTCTTCATGAAACTCCTATATCCCGGAAAGCAAATATTCTATGTTTATGAATAGCCATATGAGATAAGAGACACATTACGAACCCAATAATGATGAGTTAACTATAGAGATTCTAGAGTCCATGATATGATGTTGTTTATTGTATACACTCACCTTATATACTATTTCCTTCAAGGTGAGGCAGAATGCTTATGAATGCTCCATAACGGAAATCGGGGGTTCACGACCTTATGTCACCCCGATGGAGTATAATTGTCCTACATTCCCAGTCATGCATTATAATAATAGTATGATGAGAATATGATAAGTCTATGAGATGAGTACATGATGATATTACACCGCGCCTATATGGCCGGGCAGACACCGCTAAGGCGGCAGCGTATACACCATGTCTATATGGCATGGGCAGACACCACTAGTGGGCGGCATGAGATGGTACCCCGGATGCGGGAGGCCTGGACGCAGGCTATTGATTATCACACTGTACCTATATGGGCGGGCAGCTTATAAATTTATGCATATATGATATGATGACGATTATGAAGTAAGCCAGCATGTGTTATTTCTTTTATAAGTGACAGTCATATATAGTTGCTCCTTATTGATGCTTCTTTTATCTCTTTTATGTATTATCATTACCTATGCCTCTCATACTCAGTAAAATGTTCGTACTGACGTCCGTTTTCTTTGGACGCTGTGTTCATGCCCACAGGTAGACAGGGAGGTGAGCTTGATCCAGACTCGTAGTAGTTGTTAGCTGACTTGAGAGCACTCCATTGTTCTGGAGGTGCCTTTGATTATTCTTTTGTGTACATATGTATATTTTGGGAACGACGGGGTCTTGTCCCGTCTATATGTCTAGTACTCTAGTATAGGCTCGTAGATACGCATGTGTGGGTAGTATGGTCTCACGATGCTATGATTGTGTATATATATTATTGTTTTGATAGCCGAAGGGCTTATGTATATAAAATTAATTATGTTTTCAAATGAAAAATGACTGTCTTTTGATTATGAGTATATGTATGGGAAAAAAACATATAATGACTATGACGAGTAAGGATATGAGTGGTGCTCGGTGGTTAGCCCCGGGTACCCTCACGGCCCCTAGTAGGGTCGTGACAAAAGTGGTATCAGAGCAGTTCAGTCCTAGGAAGTGTCTACGAGCCGTGTCTAGTAGAGTCTTGTTTATGGTGTGTTGCGCGCCACATAGATAAACTAGAGGATACGGGGCATTTATGAAAAATGACCATCTTTCATCTTAAGATATCGTGCGATAGAGTGGTGTTATAAGATTTTCCCCTCTTAATAGTGTGTTATGATTTCAGAAAAGCCGCCAAAGGGAAAATCTATAGCCGCCCAAAAGGGCAAGAGTACGATGAAAAAGCGGGTGGAAAGAGAGATTCCAATGAATGTAGAAGAGGGCGAATCACATAATGAGGCCCCATCTAGTACTTCCTCCACCCCGCCCAATGAAGAAGAACAAGGAGGAGCTTCAGCTCCAATTCCTCTACCGGTTGCTTCGGGTCAACAAGTGACCGAGGCCATTCATCTATTGACACAGTTGGTTGCCACCCAGGCACAGCGGCAGAACGTGATTTCAAGTGATTGGGCAGCTAGTACCAGAGCCCGTGATTTTATGAGTTTGAATCCTCCGGAGTTTTTCGGGTCAAAGCCGGATGAAGACCCGCAAGGTTTTATTGATGAGATGCTGAGAACATTGAGGATTATCCATGCCTCCCAGACTAAATCTGTGGAGTTGGCATCTTATAGACTCCGAGATGTGGCGGTATTGTGGTACAATAATTGGCTAGCATCGAGAAAAGAAAATGCGCCTCCTTCCGTTTGGCTAAAATTTGTGGATGCCTTCATCCGCCATTATTTGCCACCCGAGGTCTGCGGAGCTAGAGCGGATAGATTTTTAAATTTGAAACAAGGGAATATGAGTGCTCGGGAGTATAGCCTTCATTTCAATTCATTGGCTAGATATGCCCCGACTATGGTGGCCGATATGGGAGATAAAGTGCACAGGTTTGTGAGTGGCTTAGGGCCACATTTATTTAAGGATTGTTTGACGGCTTTGTTGCAAGATGGGATGGATATTTCCCGAATACAAGCCCACGCCCAGAATTTAGAAGGACAACAACCTCCGCAAAGGGGTGATCATGATATCGATTGAAGGCAAAGCAAGAGGGCTAGATCTATGGGGGCAGGAAGTGATTATAGAAGGGGATCGAGGCAGACTTATTCTAGATACTCAGGCCAGTCGGTGAGTAGTGCAGCCCCACGATTTGCAGATAGGAGATTTGATCGCTCCTTTCGTTCAGGACAGGGTCAGCGTTCGAGGGCCTCAGATTTTCAGTTTGGGGGAGATTATAGTCAGAGGAGACCACCAGTACCGCGATGCTGCCAGTGCGGTAGATTTCATTCCGGAGAGTGTCGCCAAGGTTCGGATGCTTGCTATGCCTGCGGCCGGGTTGGGCATACGATGCGAGATTGCCCGTCGATGAGTGGTAGAGTTGGGGTCCACCCTACAGGATCAGTGGCTGGTTCATCTTCAGTGTGCGTGGTGGGGCAGACATCCCAGATTTCAATAGGTTGAGGTAGAGGCGGAGGGGGAGCATCTACTTTAGGTGCCACTCTGCCTCGTGTGTATGCTTTAGTCGGACGACAGGATCTCGAGTCCTCCCCGGATGTGGTTACAAGTATATTATCCATATTTTTCCATGATGTGTATGCATTGATAGATCCGGGTTCTACCTTGTCTTATATTACCCCGTATGTTGCTGGTTGTATTGGGGTAAAACCTGAGCCAATCAAACCTTTTGAGGTATCTACTCCAGTTGGTGATCCCGTGATAGCTAGACAAGTATATAAAAATTGTGTAATTGTGATATGCGACCGCCAGACCAAAGCTGATTTAATTGAGCTAGAAATGTTAGATTTCGATGTGATTATGGGTATAGATTGGTTGGCCTCATGTTATGCTAATGTTGATTGTCGGATGAAAGTAGTTCGATTCCAATTTTCGGGCGATCCCGTGCTTGAATGGAAGGGTAATAAAACATCTCCAAAAGGTAGGTTTACTTCCTACCTTAAGGCAAGGAAGATGATAGCTTAGGGCTATATTTATCACTTAGTTCTAGTTCATGATACCGAAGCCAAGTCGCCAACTTTTTAATCTGTTCCGGTAGTGAATGAATTTCCGGATGTGTTTCCAGATGAACTTCCAGGCCTTCCCCCAGAAAGAGAGATTGACTTCGCTATTGATGTGTTGCCAGACACCAAGTCTATTTCCATTCCTCCTTACTGAATGGGTCCGGCAGAATTGAAAGAGCTAAAGGCACAGTTGAAATATTTGCTTGAGAAGGGGTTTATTAGACCCAGTTCATCACCGTGGGGAGCACCAGTCTTGTTCGTGAGAAATAAAGATGGTTCCCTACGAATGTGCATCGATTATAGGCAGTTGAATAAGGTGATAATAAAGAACAAATATCCTCTCCCAAGGATTGATGATTTGTTCGATCAACTGCTGGGTGCCAAGTGGTTTTCTAAAATAGACTTGAGGTCGGGTTATCATCAAGTGAGAGTTCGAGAAGCGGATATTCCAAAAACAGCTTTCAGAACGAGATATGGCCATTATGAGTTTCGGGTGATGTCGTTTGGTTTGACCAATGCTCCGACAGTGTTCATGAATTTGATGAATAATGAATTCCGGCCACTCTTGGATTTATTTGTGATAGTATTCATTGACGATATTCTGGTGTACTCTCACACAGAATCAGAACATGCAGATCATTTACGTATCGTTCTTGGAATTCTTCGAACCCGAGAATTATATGCAAAATTTTCAAAGTGCTAGTTTTGGCTGAATTCTGTAACATTTCTAGGCCATGTTATTTCAGATGATGGCATTCGAGTCGACACCGAGAAAAATGAAGTTGTGAAGACTTGGCCAAGGCCTACAACGCCTACAGAGGTTGGTAGTTTTCTGGGATTGACAGGATACTGTAGAAGATTGGTAGAGGGATTCTCCTCCATTTCAGCCCCATTGACGAAGCTAACTCAGAAGGCAATTAAATATTAGTGGAATGATGCTTGTGAACGCAGTTTTCAAGAGTTGAAGGACATATTAACCTCAGCTCTAGTCTTAACACTTCCAGAAAGTCCAAATGGTCATGTGGTGTATTGTGATGCTTCCGGCGTTGGGTTAGGATGTGTGTTAATTCAGCACGGTAGTGTCATTTCTTATGCTTCGAAACAGCTGCAGAAACATCAAAAGAACTATCCAACTCATGATCTCGAATTGGCTGCAGTCATTCATGCATTAAAAATGCGGATACATTACTTGTATGGAGTGCATGTCGATATTTATATAGATCACAAGAGTCTTCAATACATTTTCAAGCAGAAGGAGTTAAATTTGCGGCAGAGGCGGTGGTTAAAGTTATTGAAGGATTATGATGTGAGCATTTTGTACCACCCCGGAAAAGCAAATGTAGTAGCTGATGCGCTTAGCCGCCGATCAATGGGCAGCCTATGTAAAGTTCCTCTGGAGAAGAAAGAATTAATTCATGAGCTCCATCAATTAGCTAATCTTGGAGTTCGGTTAATAGATTCAGATAATGCAGGAATCGACATTAATGATCCCACTGTTTCGTTCCTGAATATGGAAGTGAGAGAGCGTCAGTGTGAAGATCCTCATTTGTGCCATTGCAGAGACACATCTCATGTAAAAGAGAAGTCCCCATTTGAAATTCCTATGGATGGAATTCTTAGATACCAAGGCAGGCTATGTGTTCCGAATGTCGCAGACTTGCGCCGTCGAATTCTAGAAGAAGCCCATTATTCTCGGTATTTTATTCTCCCAGGAGCAATAAAGAGATGTATCACGATCTCAGATTGATATACTGGTGGGATGGCATGAAGAGAGACATAGCAGAATTTGTAGCCCAATGCCCAAATTGCCAACAAGTGAAAATCGAACATCAAAAGCCAGGAGGATTTTTGCAAGCAATGGAAATCCCTACTTGGAAATGGTATGTGATCAACATGGATTTTATTATGGGGTTACCTCGTTCTCGGGGAAAGTATAATTCCATATGGGTGATTGTGGACAGATTAACAAAAGCAACTCATTTTCTTCCAGTCAGAACCACATACTCAGCGGAAGACTATGCAAGGTTGTATCTCAAAGAAATTATGCGACTCCGTGGTATACCGATATCCATAATCACAGATTGAGGAGCGCAATTTACAGCCAAGTTCTGGGAGTCTTTCCAAGAAGCCAAGTGAAGCTTAGCACGACATTTCATCCGCAGACTGTTGGGCAAGCCGAACGTACTATTTAGACTTTGGAAGATATGCTACGTGCATGTGTTCTAGATTTCGGTGGTAGTTGGGATGATCACTTGCCTCTAATCGAGTTTGCATACAACAATAGTTACCATTCCAGTACTCAAATGGCTCTGTATGAAACTTTATATGGAAGGAAGTGTAGGTCCCCAATTGGATGGTTTGAAATAGGAGAAGTACAGCTAATAGGCCCTGAATTGATTCAGCAAGCGGTAGAAAAAGTCAAGGTGATCCAAGATCGATTGTTGACAGCCCAAAGTCGCCAAAAGTCTTATGCGGACAACCGCCGGTGAGACTTGGAATTCCAGGTTGATGATTGGGTATTTTTGAAGGTGTCGCCAATGAAAGGGGTGATGATATTTGGAAAGAAAGGGAAGTTAAGTCCTTGATACATTGGACCCTATAAAATTATCCGCAAGGTGGGTCATGTAGCCTACGATTTGGACTTGCTTTCAGAGCTTGAATCAGTCTATCCGGTTTTTCATGTCTCCATGCTCCGCAAGTGTGTTGGAGATCCTACAAGGATTGTACCAAAATAGATCATGTTCAGGTGACAGAAAGGCTAGCATATGAAGAAGTGCCCATTGCCATCTTAGACAGGCAAGTACGAAGGCTTCGAAATAAGTAAGTAGCTTCAGTCAAAGTGCTGTGGCGAAACAACAACCGAGAAGAAACGACTTGGGAGGCGGAAGAGAAAATGAAATCCACATACCGCACTTATTCCAACCCCCAAGAGAGATTCAATATGAAATACTAACATCATAAGGTATGTATGCTTTCTTTTCATGCTTTTGGTCGTGTGTGGCCAATTTACATTGCTATTGTGTTGTGGCCCTGTGAGGAAATATTATTATGGGTTGTTGTGACAGGATGGTAGTTCCATATTACAAGGGAAACTTTGGGGAAATTTTCGTAGAATTCCCGAGTGTTTAATATTCGAGGACGAATGTTCCAAAAGTGGGGAAGAATGTTACACCTTGGAAAATTCCCCATTAAGGTACAGTGAATATGCTAGAGAAGGGTATGACGTATACAAAATTTTGATAAGTAAGAAATAGCATTTGATGATCCTAATCTAGGTACAAAGACATTTGACGCAAGGGAAGAAGGTTGTCAAGGGAAGTAAAGGATATGTTGCGTGTCGGGTAAGAATTATAAGCGACAATTTAACGATGGTGTAATGATATCTTAGAGAATAGTGATAATTTCCCTTAGGTTGGTATTGAGGTGTTAAACAAGTGTCAAGAAGGTTCCATAAGGATCGGTGATCAAACGAGTCGACGAGAACGAAATCGGAACAGCTGGGAATTATGCGGCCCAACATACTGGCTGTATAAATTATACTGGCCGTATGTTAGGCCGTATATTTAGCCAAGATGGGAAACCCTCACTGGACCAGATATACGGCCCATATAAAATGTACGGACAGTATGTTGGTACGTATATCTCGATCGGGACAGATTTTAAGTGTTAAATATAAGGACCCTCTGTCACGACCCAACCCCGTGGGCTGCGACTGGTACCCTAACTGGGTACCCGTACATAACTACCTGACCGAATTTCGTACCATACAGATTTTTTTTTAAAACAGATGTTACAGAAGTACGCCGATACCGATACGGCACACGCGCAAACATATATATGTATATACATGAACATGCAGACATTTACAGATAAGCCGATAAGGCTAACATATAGACGAAACCCGTAACCCACACATCTATCTACAGGCCTCTACAGACATACAGAATCATATGACGGGACAGGGCCCCGCCGTACCCAGAACTTCCATACATACAGAACATACGGAAAACAAAAGATATATATAACAAAGTACATGCCCCGAAGCAAAAGGAGCTCTTCAAGATAGCAGAACCTGTGCCCTAGACTAGCGGCGTGTCACCGAGTGCGCCTGTACCTGCGGGCATGTAACGCAGCCCCCGAAGAACGGGGGTCAGTACGAAAATGTACCGAGTATGTAAAGCAGAAACATAACAGATACAATCATAGTCCGAACCGGAGTCACAGAAATATAACGGACAAAACCATACATCAGACGGACGGACAGAGTCATGATCCAGACCGACATACAGAATCGTGGTCCACACAGATAAACAGAATCATGGTTCGGACGAACCGACGGAATCATAATCCGGACAGACGAGCAGAATCAGAATCCATACGGACATACAGAATCAGAATCCATGCGGACATATAGAATCAGAAGCCATACGGACATACAGACATAGTCGTAATTCAGACGGACAGACAGAATTATGCATGCAGAGTAGTGCAGAGTCATACTGAACCATACAGAATCATACAGAGGCATGTGCTTATATAAATACTGATGGCACATGCATACAGACATACAGATTTCGGCCCTGTCTGGGGGCGCGGTAACAGAACCCGGCCCTCTTAGTACGGGACGCGGTGGACAGACAGAATCAGATCAGATCAGATCATATCAGATGCCATCCTGGCCGCCATCCCTATACACAGATCAATATATCAAAATCATACAGATATAACAGATCCCGGCCCGTACGCCGAGGGACGCGGTGAACAATGCAGAGAAATATGCACGATAACACAACCTGGCCCGGGACGCAGTGAAGGAATGCATTGAGACAGCCACGAACAGATCCATGGGAAACCACATACATCCAGACTCACATACGGACTCAATCAGACTAAAGGGTGCCAACCGGCAAGTCAGAATCAGAGTATACGGATAGTATGCATAGTACGCGCCTATATCCTATTTGGGAAGGCACGACAGATTATTATCAGAATCAGATTCTCAGATGTTTCAGAAATCATTTTGTAAGAATTTCATAAAAATAGTTGTATCATGATCAAAATAATAGTTCAGATGGTTTCTGAGAAAATCGGACAAAACGGAAGTATTTAAAGTATTACAGAAGATATCGGGCCTTGCGGGCCCGCCTCGGACCAACTCGAGGCAACATATGTAAATTATCGCTAATAGACCTTATGAGGTCATCCATAATCGTTTGGAAGTGTTCCGACTCCGTTTAGGGAAGTTTTGTACAAAAATTCACTTTAAAGGCAATTTGTAAGAAAATAGCTTCAGTTGAATTGAAGGAATTGGAGCGGTTTTCCGTCTCGAATTCCGGGGAACGGAGTCGTACTTAAGGCTCGCGGCCGAGCCTATCACATCCAGAACATGCCTAGGAACAAAGGGAAGTGCTTCACATACCTCGATAGCGCCTTACGCTCGCTTGGCGTCGACTTCAATTTCGTCTAAAATCTAGAAATGGTCAAGTTTACCATTTGTTAGTTTCAAACTTTTCAATAATCCAACTTAACACTGACTTGCCTACCGAAATTTCGGCAGCATTTCCTCTGTATATAAGACAACCCCGAGACTTAGCTCGGCTCAATTCATCATCACAACAACCCAGAAATAGCATCAATAACAACAATATGCATTAAACATACGATATGGCATCACTAGCCATCCTTTCGACATAACGAAACATTTTGCATTTCAACCTTACATTTCCAACCCAAACATATTATTCTCATATTCATCATCCATCAAAATCATTACAACATACGTCGGAAGCATCCATACCATTTTCACACAATATTCATAAGGTATGCAAACATTCAAACTTTCCATTAAGCCACTACTTTTCCAATTTTTCCTAACCTTCAACATACAAGTTCATTATACATTTCCATCTTCCAAATTCATCCACAATAATCATAATTTGCCTCTTGATACTTTCATTTCCATTTTTACATAAACCATAACAAAGTTGTATGTTTTCCTACAACAACTTAATAACCATTAAGTTCCTTCACTCTCCTCACATAATCCATGATTAAAACAACCAAAATATTAATTCAAATCAGTCCATCAATTTCAACTAAAACAGCCCCTCACCCATAAATTTCAACAAAACAACAAACGAGTTTATAATGCTGTTTTCTCCGTTCTAATTCGTTAAAACTCTAAATAAACACTTTAATAACATAAAAGGAATTTTATAAATACCTTATCAGAAGCTCCACCACGAAAATTTCATCCCCCAAGACCAATATTTATCTCAAGTTGAAGGCAACGCAACGTACAACGTTTTTCTCTTCATGAGCTTCGGGATTCGGAGCTCGGATTTTGATCAAAATGGCTTCCTTAGCCTTGAAGTTTTCTCTCTCTCTCTCTCTCTAATGTTCTTGGAAGATCTTATCTGAAAATGATCAGCCCTAAAGTGAATTTGCCATATATATTAACGTTAATGGGCCTCATGGGCCGAAACATTAGTGTTTGGGTCGGGTCCAAACTTGCTGCCCTGCCAGCCCAAATTGCATCGTCCATATTTCCTTATCCAAATATCATTTTGACGAGAGGTTTGTTGCGTTGGAAACTAGACTCGATGAACTTAATTTTAGGCTTTTGAAACACCTTAAAAATCCTCATATACTAGGAGATATGTCTCCAACAATATGGGCTAAAAATCTGGTCCGAGATTTTTCTGAAGTTGTTCGGATTCATTTCGTTCAGATTCGTTTAACTTCTAATCCTCTTCCGACCCTCGTGTAACCTCTTATCCATGAATATACATAGTCATATACATACATAACAATCCATACACATCTCGAAGGGTCCGGAGAATCACAATAACCTTAAACGTAACTGGAGAACTTACGAAGCTTCGACGAAACTCCAATCGCAAAAATATATTCATATCTTTTATCCATCTTCTATAGCATTACTAATAATCTCAAATACTTTAAAAGGGCACTCACATTACCTCATATACGCTCATAACGCGATTTCAAATCCTTTAGGTTACGATGTCACCTCGGGATACTTAAGGCAACCATACATATATAACGATATTCTTACTAACTCGATTAACTTTCCTTGAACTTTCTTAACTCATTTTTTTCTTGTCTTAATTAAAATAGCACAGACTCTTACGGGGTGTAACATCCTCCCCCCCTTTAAAACATTCATCCTCGAATGTTAAATTGACCTCATGGGGCGTCATACCATTTCGGGAGGGTTCCTTTCATAATCGTCCTTCGTGGACTTTCCGACATGGCTTCTTTACCAGCATGATGGGGTAATTCTTCACATCACTGATTCAAACGCCTTCATAATATATTTTCTCATACCCCACATAATTATCGGACCATAAACTATATTCTCGTAGCAGACGAATGTTTTCAGACATTATAAGTAATCGTCACTTCTTGGTACACTTCTGAGTTTCTTACCACATTATCGTAATCCCACTTCATACCAGACACCTCATACCAAACAGATTCAGAACTAGGACCGGACACGTAGAAGCATATCGGACGGATTCGTAATCGGAGGCAGACGTATTAAACTATGGCGGACGGATTCATAGTCAAAATCAGAGGTACAGAAGTATGTCAGACAATTCTGAGATCGGAGTTAGACGTACAGAGAGGTATCAGACAGATTCGAAATCAGAATCAGACGTACAGAAATGTATCACACAGAGTCGTGATCAAAGTCAGACAGACAGAAATGTATCAGACAGAGTCGTAATTAAAATCAGACATACGGAGATGTATCAGACAGACGCGTGATCAAGATCAGACGTACAGAGGCGTAATAGGCAGAGCCTTATCAGAATCGGATGTGCAGAAGTATAACAGATAGAATCCGAATTAGAGTCAGATCACTCCTATTAAGGCTCCAGTGATTTATAAAAAAAAAATTCCTTATTGGTGAACTTGTTTGCCAAGTTATCATACAAATCGTCTTGCGTGTCGCTTATCGACTCTTTCGGAGATTTCCCCTTATTCACACTTCTTATTTGTCACCTTTCCTACTATTCTTCATCTGTCACAACCTTAGTTGCCGGGACTCGGCTCTTGATCCATATGGGCACCAAACGAAAATCATACACACACATACACACATACAGATATATTTACTAGTATCTTACTGGCGAACGTTTCTGACTGTTATTCAAATCCGCTCAATTTCCCGAGCGGTGTTGCACCTTTTCTTTTTGCCCATTTAGTCCGCCTCGTTCTGCGCAACTCCTGTAAGGGCACTAAATTACTCCACACTTTCTATTTGCCTTTTGGTTACCCCAAATTTCCATTTATATCTATCCTACTTACTTTTGTGCAAAATTTTGCATTACTTCCCAGGGGGGTCACCCATCCCAGAATTGCTCTGGCTTGAGCACGCTTAACCCCGAAACTTTCATGCATTTTGACGCGTTAGGGCTGATATAATTTCGTCAATTGCCCTGCAGGACCTTTGTCACAAAATTTTAGGGCAAATCGGGGTTTTAGCAAATTTTTGGAAAATTTTTGTAGCGGGTCCCACCCCCGGCTAAGTTGCATAATTACCATATTGCCTTTCTGAATCTCCGATATTCACTTTCATACACATATACATACAATTACAGACAAGCCACAGATTTAAGTCTTCGTCCCACGAATTCCGTCTCCAAATAGTCGGTGAAATCTGATAAAATATCACCATAAGGTGCTCTCCAACCACCGACAGAAGAAAACTAAATTCCGACAAGTATCGCGGAACCTGTTTGTACTTACTTTATATATATTTACTTCCATATCTCTGGAAAAAAAATTTGTGCAGAGGTTCCTCTGTATTTCTTACTATCCGAAACCTGTACACAAGAAATACCAACCATGCCTCACAGGGCCAACACATATACGCATATATATACATCATATCATGTCGTCTCGTAGCCACACGGGGCTAACAATTACAGATAAAATTATACAGATGTCGAGGCTTACCTCACATGCCCAACTCGAACAACATCGGAGGCTCCTTCCTGTTCACTTTTCTGTTCAATCTTCAACCTTATATTTCTACCACACTTCAAACAACTTCTCCGACACACAACTTTCATATTATTGCTTACCTGAGTACTGTGCGGCCTCCAATATCATCAGCCATTGCCTTCTGTTGATGCCGTCCTTTGGCTAAAATTAAAAGTTAGTCGAAAGGAATTCATATCCTACAGCTGGCTCTATCGCATGATCTACGATTCAAAGAAGGGTAACATCCTAGATGCCCTGTAGCTTCCTGTTTATAGATGTGGTGCACAACACATCGATAAACAAGACTCTACTAGACACGGCCTGTAGACTTTCCGAGGACTAACCGCTCCGATACCACTTCTGTCACGACCCAACCCCGTGGGCCGCGACTGGTACCCTAACTGGGTACCCGTACATACCTACCTGACCGAATTTCGTACCATACAGATTTTTTTTTAAAACAGATGTTACAGAAGTACGCCGATACCGATACGGCACGCGCGCAAACATATATATGTATATACCTGAACATGCAGACATTTACAGATAAGCCGATAAGGCTAACATACAGACGAAACCCGTAACCCACACATCTATCTACAGGCCTCTACAGACATACAGAATCATATGACGGGACAGGGCCCTGCCGTACCCAGAACTTCCATACATACAGAACATACGGAAAACAGAAGATATATATACCAAAGTACATGCCCCGAAGCAATAGGAGCTCTTCAAGATAGCAGAACCTGTGCCCTAGACTGGCGGCGTGTCACCGAGTGCGCCTGTACCTGCGGGCATGTAACGCAGCCCCCGAAGAACGGGGGTCAGTACGAAAATGTACCGAGTATGTAAAGCAGAAACATAACAGATACAATCATAGTCCGAACCGGAGTCACAGAAATATAACGGACAAAACCATACATCAGACGGACGGACAGAGTCATGATCCAGACCGACATACAGAATCGTGGTCCACACAGATAAACAGAATCATGGTTCGGACGAACCGACGGAATCATAATCCGGACAGACGAGCAGAATCAGAATCCATACGGACATACAAAATCAGAATCCATGCGAACATATAGAATCAGAAGCCATACGGACATACAGACATAGTCGTAATTCAGACGGACAGATAGAATTATGCATGCAGAGTAGTGCAGAGTCATACTGAACCATACAGAATCATACAGAATCATACAGAGGCATGTGCTTATATAAATACTGATGGCACATGCATACAGACATACAGATTTCGGCCCTGTCTGGGGGCGCGGTAACAGAACCCGGCCCTCTTAGTACGGGACGCGGTGGACAGAAAGAATCAGATCAGATCAGATCATATCAGATGCCATCCTGGCCGCCATCCCTATACACAGATCCATATATCAAAATCATACAGATATAACAGATCCCGGCCCGTACGCCGAGGGACGCGGTGAACAATGCAGAGAAATATGCACGATAACAGAACCTGGCCCGGGACGCAGTGAAGGAATGCATTGAGACAGCCACGAACAGATCCATGGGAAACCACATACATACAGACTCACATACGGACTCAATCAGACTAAAGGGTGCCAACCGGCAAGTCAGAATCAGAGTATACGGATAGTATGCATAGTACGCGCCTATATCCTATTTCGGAAGGCACGACAAATTATTATCAGAATCAGATTCTCAGATGTTCAGAAATCATTTTGTAAGAATTTCATAAAAATAGTTGTATCATGATCAAAATAATAGTTCAGATGGTTTCTGAGAAAATCGGACAAAACGGAAGTATTTAAGGTATTACAGAAGATATCGGGCCTTGCGGGCCCGCCTCGGACCAACTCGAGGCAACATATGTAAATTATCGCTAATAGACCTTATGAGGTCATCCATAATCGTTTGGAAGTGTTCCGACTCCGTTTAGGGAAGTTTTGTACAAAAATTCACTTTAAAGGCAATTTGTAAGAAAATAGCTTCAGTTGAATTGAAGGAATTGGAGCGGTTTTCCGTCTCGAATTCCGGGGAACGGAGTCGTACTTAAGGCTCGCGGCCGAGCCTATCACATCCAGAACATGCCTAGGAACAAAGGGAAGTGCTTCACATACCTCGATAGCGCCTTACGCTCGCTTGGCGTCGACTTCAATTTCGTCCAAAATCTAGAAATGGTCAAGTTTACCATTTGTTAGTTTCAAACTTTTCAATAATCCAACTTAACACTGACTTGCCTACCGAAATTTCGGCAGCATTTCCTCTGTATATAAGACATCCCCGAGACTTAGCTCGGCTCAATTCATCATCACAACAACCCAGAAATAGCATCAATAACAACAATATGCATTAAACATACGATATGGCATCACTAGCCATCCTTTCGACATAACAAAACAACCAAAATATTAATTCAAATCAGTCCATCAATTTCAATTAAAACAGCCCCTCACCCATAAATTTCAACAAAACAACAAACGAGTTTATAATGCTGTTTTCTCCGTTCTAATTCGTTAAAACTCTAAATAAACACTTTAATAACACAAAAGGAATTTTATAAATACCTTATCAGAAGCTCCACCACGAAAATTTCATCCCCCAAGACCAATATTTATCTCAAATTGAAGGCAACGCAACGTACAACGTTTTTCTCTTCATGAGCTTCGGGATTCGGAGCTCGGATTTTGATCAAAATGGCTTCCTTAGCCTTGAAGTTTTCTCTCTCTCTCTCTCTCTAATGTTCTTGGAAGATCTTATCTGAAAACGATCAGCCCTAAAGTGAATTTTCCATATATATTAACGTTAATGGGCCTCATGGGCCGAAACATTAGTGTTTGGGTCGGGTCCAAACTTGCTGCCCTGCCAGCCCAAATTGCATCGTCCATATTTCCTTATCCAAATATCATTTTGACGAGAGGTGTGTTGCGTTGGAAACTAGACTCGATGAACTTAATTTTAGGCTTTTAAAACACCTTAAAAATCCTCATATACTAGGAGATATGCCTCCAACAATATGGGCTAAAAATCTGGTCCGAGATTTTTCTGAAGTTGTTCGGATTCATTTCGTTCAGATTCGTTTAACTTCTAATCCTCTTCCGACCCTCGTGTAACCTCTTATACATGAATATACATAGTCATATACATACATAACAATCCATACACATCTCGAAGGGTCCGGAGAATCACAATAACCTTAAACGTAACTGGAGAACTTACGAAGCTTCGTCGAAACTCCAATCGCAAAAATATATTCATATCTTTTATCCATCTTCTATAACATTACTAATAATCTCAAATACTTTAAAAGGGCACTCACATTACCTCATATACGCTCATAACGCGATTTCAAATCCTTTAGGTTACGATGTCACCTCGGGATACTTAAGGCAACCATACATATATAACGATATTGTTACTAACTCGATTAACTTTCCTTGAACTTTCTTAACTCATTTTTTTCTTGTCTTAATTAAAATAGCACAGACTCTTACGGGGTGTAACACCCTCTCTCATTATTTCATTTCATTTTCCACTCACCACACTTCAAGAAACCTCGAGAACTCTCTCCATTATTCATCCACAAGAAACCAAGAGAAATCTATGATCAAATATATCAAACCCACAAAATCAAGTGTAGAAAACATATTAAAGTTCATCTAAGTCAATAAATCCCAAATAAAGTGAGCTAGGGTTTTTGTGCAAGAAGAGGATTCCCACTCAAGGCTTATTCATCCATTATCTAAGGTGAGTTTTATGATCATTATTGGTTGTTTAAGGTGTTGAAAGGTAAAAACACAAGGATTGTAGAATGATATAGAAAGTGGGTCATAAATGTGGGAATAGTGACATTGTCGGGTGAAGGTTTGGATTGAATTATGAATATTCGTATGTTGTGGTTGTAAGTATGTTATGAATGACATTTAGACCATGAAATAGGTATGGTATATGAGAAAACGCGATAGTGAATTATAACTACAATTATGGAGAAATTGAAGAGGAATTGTGAAATGCGGATAAAATGTAGATGAATGATGATTGTTGTCTATTATATTGTGAATGTTGTTATGAATGTTTGGGAGTAGAAATAGAATATGGGAACAATTGTATAAACAAAGGAAATGCTGCCCAATTTTCTTTAGCTTTAGTAAGCACGTTTAAGTGATCGATTAGCTAATGTTAATGCAAATTCTATTGATGGTAGAAACGTGGGCATCGAAGGAGAACAAGCAAGCGATAGATTAGTTAAACGAAAAAGGTATGTAAGGCTAGTCCTTTATTTCTATGGCATGAATCCTATGGTATGATTTTTCCATCTTCTTCATGAAACTCCTATATCACATAAAGCAAAGAGTCTATGTTCATGAATAGCCATATGAGATAAGAGATACATTACGAACCCAATAATGATGAGTTAAGTATAGAGATTCTAGAGTCCATGATATGATGTTGTTTATTGTATACACTCACCTTATATACTATTTCCTTCAAGGTGAGGCAGAATGCTTAGGAATGCTCCATAACGGAAATCGGGGGTGCACGACCTTATGTCACCCCGATGGAGTATAATTGTCCTACGTTCCCAGTCATGCATTATAATAATAGTATGATGAGAATATGATAAGTCTATGAGATGAGTACTTGTTGATGATATCACACCGTGCCTATATGGCCGGGCAGACAACGCTAAGACGGGCAGCGTATATACCATGTCTATATGGCATAGGCAGACACCACTAGTGAGCGACATGAGGTGGTACCCCGGACGCGGGAGGCCTAGACGCAGGCTATTGATTACCACACCATACCTATATGGGCGGGCAACTTATACATTTATGCATATATGATATGATGACGATTATGAAGTAAGCCAACATATGTTATTTCTTTTATAAGTGACAGTCAGATACAGCTGCTCCTTATTGATGCTTCCTTTATCTCTTTGATGTATTATCATTACATATGCCTTTCATACTCAGTACAATATTCGTACTGACGTCCGTTTTCTTTTGACGCTGTGTTCATGCCCACAGGTAGACAGGGAGGTGAGCTTGATTCAGACTCGTAGGAGCTGTTAGCTGACTTGAGAGCACTCCATTGTTCCGGAGGTGCCTTTGATTATTCTTTTGTGTACATATGTATATTTTGGGCACGGCGGGGTCTTGTCCCGTCTATATGTCTAGTACTCTAGTAGAGGCTCGTAGATACGCATGTGTAGGTATTATGGTCTAACGATGCTACGATTGTGTATATATATTATTATTTTGATAGCCGAAGGGCTTATGTATATAAAATTAATTATGTTTTCAAATGAAAAATGATTGTCTTATGACTATGAGTATATGTATGGGAAAGAAGCGTATAATGACTATGACGAGTAAGGAAATGAGTGGTGCTCGGTGGTTAGCCCCGGGTACCCGTCACGGCCCCTAGTCGGGTCGTGACAAAAGTGGTATCAGAGCAGTTCAGTCCTAGGAAGTGTCTACGAGCCGTGTCAATTAGGGTCTTTTTTATGGTGTGTTGCGCGCCACATCAATAAACAAGAGGCTACGGGGCATTTAGGAAAAATGACCATCTTTCATCTTAAGAGATCGTGCGATAGAGCTGTGTTATAAGATTTTCCCCTCTTAATAGTGTGTTATGATTTCAGAAATGCCGCCAAAGACAAAAGCTACAGCCGCCCAGAATGGCAAGACTACGATGAAAAAATGGGTGGAATGAGAGCCGCCAATGAATGTAGAAGAGGGCGAATCACATAATGAGGCCCCATCTAGTACTTCCTTCACCACGCCCAATAAAGAAGAACAAGGAGGAGCTTCAGCTCCAATTCCTCCACCGGTTACTTCGGGTCAACAAGTGACCGAGGCCATTCAACTATTGCCACAGTTGGTTGCCGCCCAGGCACAGCGGAAGAATGTGAGTTCAAGTGATTGGGCAGCTAGTACCAGAGCCTTTGATTTTATGAGTTTGAATCCTCCGGAGTTTTTCGGGTCAAAGCCGGATGAAGACCCGCAAGGTTTTATTGATTAGATGCTGAGAACATTGAGCATTATCCATGCCTCCAAGACTGAATCTGTGGAGTTGGCATCTTATAGACTCCGAGATGTGGCGGTATTGTGGTACAATAATTGGCTAGCATCAAGAAAAGAAAATGCGCCTCCTCCCGTTTGCCAAGAACTTATGGATGCCTTCATCCGCCATTATTTGCAACCCGAGGTCCGCCGAGCTAGAGCGGATAGATATTTAAATTTGAAACAAGGGAATATGAGTGCTCGGGAGTATAGCCTTCAATTCAATTCATTGGCTAGATATGCCCCGACTATGGTGGCCGATTTGGGAGATAGAGTGCACAGGTTTGTGAGTGGCTTAGGGCCACATTTATTTAAGGATTGTTTGACGGCTTCGTTGTAAGATGGGATGGATATTTCCCGAATACAAGCCCATGCCTAGAATTTAGAAGGACAACAACCTCCACAAAGGGGTGATCGTGATATCGATAGAAGGCAAAGCAAGAGGGACAGATCTATGGGGGAAGGTAGTGATTACAGAAGGGGATTGAGGCAGACTTATTCTAGACACTCAGGCCAGTTGGTGACTAGTGCACCCCCACGATTTGCAGATAGGAGATTTGATCGCTCCTTTTGTTTAGGATAGGGTTAGAGTTCAAGGTCCTCAGATTCTCAATTTGGGGGAGATTATAGTCAGAGGAGACCACCAGTACCACGATGCAGCCAATGCGGTAGATTGCATTCCGGACAATGTCGCCAAGGTTCGGATGCTTGCTATGCCTGCGGCCGGGTTGGGCATACGATGCGAGATTGCCCGTCGATGAGTGGTAGAGTTGGGGTCCACCCCACAGGATCAGTGGCTGGTTCATCTTCAGTGTGCCTGGTGGGGCAGACATCCCAGATTTCAACAGGTCGAGGTAGAGGCGGAGGGGGAGCATCTACTTTAGGTGCGACTCTGCCTCGTGTGTATGCTTTATTCGGACGACAGGATCTCGAGTCCTCCCCTGATGTGGTTACAAGTATATTATCCATATTTTTCCATGATGTGTATGCATTGATAGATCCGGGTTCTACCTTGTCTTATATTACCCCGTATGTTGCTGGTTGTATTGGGGTAAAACCTGAGCCAATCAAACCTTTCGAGGTATCTACTCCAGTTGGTGATCCCGTGATAGCTAGACAAGTATATAAAAATTGTGTAATTGTGATATGCGACCGCCAGACCAAAGCTGATTTAATTGAGCTAGAAATGTTAGATTTCGATGTGAATATGGGTATAGATTGGTTGGCCTCATGTTATGCTAATGTTGATGGTTGAATGGAAGGGTAATATAACATCTCCAAAAGGTAGGTTTATTTCCTACCTTAAGGCAAGGAAGGTGATAGCTAAGGGCTATATTTATCACTTAGTTCGAGTTCATGATACCGAAGAAAAGTCGCCAACTTTTCAATCCATTCCGGTAGTGAATGAATTTCCGGATGTGTTTCCAGATGAACTTCTAGGCCTTCCTCCAGAAAGAGAGATTGACTTCGCTATTGATGTGTTGCCGGACACCAAGCCTATTTCCATTCCTCCTTACCGAATGGGTCCGGAAGAATTGAAAGAGATAAAGGCACAATTGAAAGATTTGCTTGAGAAGGGATTTATTAGACCCAGTTCATCATCGTGGGGAGCACTAGTCTTGTTCGTGAGATAGAAAGATGGTTCCTTACGAATGTGCATCGATTACAGGCAGTTGAATATGGTAACAATAAAGAACAAATATCCTCTCCCAAGGATTGATGATTTGTTCGATCAACTACAGGGTGCCAAGTGGTTTTCTAAAATATACTTGAGATTAGGTTATTATCAAGTGAGAGTTCGAGAAGCGGATATTCCTAAAACAGGTTTCAGAACGAGATATGGCAATTAAGAGTTTCAGGTGATGTCGTTTGGGTTGACCAATGCTCCGACAGTGTTCATGAATTTGATGAATAATGTATTCAGGCCACCCTTGGATTTATGTGTGATAGTATTCATTGATGATATTCTGGTGTGCTCTCGCAGAGGATCACAACATGCAGATCATTTACGTATCGTTCTTGGAATTCTTCGAACTCGAGAATTATATGCAAAATTTTCAAAGTGCGAGTTTTGGCTGAATTCTGTAACATGTTTGGGCCATGTTATTTCAGATGATGGCATTCGAGTCGACACTAATAAAATTGAAGTTGTGAAGACTTGGCCAAGGCCTACAATGCCTACAGAGGTTCGTAGTTTTCTGGGATTGGCAGGATACTATAGAAGATTGGTAGAGGGATTCTCCTCCATTTCAGCCCTATTGACGAAGCTAACCCAGAAGGCAGTTAAATATCAGTGGAATGATGCTTGTGAATGCCGTTTTCAAGAGTTGAAGGACATATTAACCTCAGCTCCAGTTTTAACACTTCCAGAAGGGCCAGATGGTTATGTGGTGTATTGTGATGCTTCCGGCGTTGGGTTAGGATGTGTGCTAATGCAGCACAGTAGAGTCATTACTTATGCTTCGAGACAACTGCGGAAACATGAAAAGAACTATCCAACTCATGATCTCGAATTGGCTGCAGTCATTCATGCATTAAAAATGTGGAGACATTACTTGTATGGAGTGCGTGTCGATATTTATATAGATCACAAGTGTCACGACCCAACTAGGGGCCGCGACGGGTACCCAGAGCTAGATATCGAGCACTGCTCACTCTACTACTCATTTTACTCATCTAATGACCTTTTGCCAGTTTTACGCATGAAAGTATAGGAAACATAATTTGTATCAAAACATAAGTACTTTATATACATATGCCTCTCGGCCATCAAAATAATATATACATAATAATAGCATCTTTTGAGACCACCTGACCCACACTACGTATCTACGAGCCTCTGCTGTCATAATGAATACATAGACGGAACAAGACTCCGTCGTGCCAAATATATATATATATATACCAAAGAGAAATCATAAGCACCTCCGAACAATGGAGTGCTCCCAACAGCTGACAGCTCCTAAGTATCTAGATCAAGCTCGCCTCCCTGTCTACCTGTGGGCATGAACACAGCGTCCAAAGAAGGGACGTCAGTACGAATATTGTACTGAGTATGAGAGGCATGAACAATGAAGAAAGGCATTAATAATATAATGAGAGCATCAATATAAAGCATATGGATCTTTCCGATAATCATAAATGGAATAATGCATGTTGTCTTACTCATACTTACCATCGTAACATGTATGCATCATATGCAAGCTGCCCGCCCATGTCAGAACGGTGTGATAATCAATAATGTAAGCCCGCGTCCAGGCCTCCCGCGTCTGGGGTACCATCTCATGCTGCCCACTAGTGGTGTCTGCCCACGCCTGAAGGTCGTGGTGTATCCGTATCGCTGCCCGCCGAAGCGGTGTCTGCCCGGCCAACTAGTCCCGGTATGCAATGCTCATGCCATGCTTATCATAAAATAATCATAATAATGTACTCATTGTAAACTGCTTATCTTATCATAGCACATGCGTAGGGTTTGAGAACAACTTTACTCTATCGGGGTGACGTAAGGTCGTGACCCCCCAATTACCTTATGGAGCAATTACGGACATTCTGCCTCACCTTGAAAGGACTAGTACATAAGGTGAGTGTAGGCAAGGACTAACATCATCATCATCCTAGCATCATCATATCGTATAACTTATCTCATATAGGCATTTAACTTTTTGGAATGTAGGAGCTCATGGAAAGATGGTAATTCGGACTATAAGACTCATGCCATTGGAAAGAAAGGACTAGCCTCACATACCTTGCCGTTTATCTAAGTTGTTGTCCACTTATTCTCCTTCAATACCACGTCGTCACCTTCATGAGAGAATTCGTACTTCATTAGTTAATTAACTACAAGAACATATCGCTAGTTCTAGGAAAATTTGGGCAGTACTTCCTTCGTTTATACTACTTTCCCCATGTTCTATATCTACCCCCAACATTCACAATGCTATTCGCAATATCGCAATCAAAATCATCATTTATGCACCATTAGCAAAATCCACCATTTTCCTCCAATTTTCCCATATTTCTCCCTATAGCTCACCTTAGTGCTTTCGTGCATTTACTACTTGTTTCACATTATAAACATCATTTATATCGTATTTGTACTCTCAACACTTCAACATTTATGATTCAATTCCACTATCAATCATTTATGTCACTATTCACTTAATAATGACCCATTCCTATGTTCTTCTACATTTTAAGTATCTAAGCCTTCCAATACCTTGAATCAAGTCGTATAGTCATGAAACATACCTTAAATGATGATTGAACAGGCCTTGAGTTGAAATACTTCACTTAGCCAAAACCCTAGTGCCACCCTTTTAAGGATTTCTTGACTTAGATGATCCTTTGATGTGTTCTTACACTTGTTTTCATGAATTTAGTGGTGTTGATCTTGATGTTCCCTTTGATTCTCTTTAATGCTTATGGAGGAAATATTTGGAGAGTTCTAGAGCATTCTTGAGGTGTATGGATGAAAAATGAAGTGAAATGAGGCCTAAGTCCCTTTTAATGATCACAAAATCTGATTTTTAATGAACTTTCATCGGGGTGAACAGTGGTCGTAAACCACAGTTTACGGACCGTATTGTGGTTTACGGTCCTTCCTCCGCGTTCGTTTTTAAGCATTTCAAAAACAGAAAGTTTGGCTAAGGGACATGGCAGTTTACGACCGAGGTTTACGGGCCGTCCTCCAAGTCGTAATTAGCCATTTCAACACTTGGCAGAAACTTTGAGATTTTGGAAGGCTGGAGGACGATTGCACTATACGGTCCGTAAATCAATTTACGGGCCGTATAGTGTCCTTTACGACCACTGAGCTGAAAATTCTCCGCCACTTCCTTATTTCCAAAAATTCATAATTAGCCATTCCCGACTTAGTAAAACATCATACACTCAAGCCCTTCATTGTTCTACTCATCACACAAGTACGGAAAAATTTCCGAGGTGTAACAACAAGAGTCTTCAATACATTTTCAAGCAGAAGGAGTTAAATTTGCGGCAGAGGCGGTGGTTAGAGTTATTGAAGGATTATGATGTGAGCATTTTGTACCACCCCGGAAAAGCAAATGTAGTAGCTGATGCGCTTAGCTGCCGATCAATGAGTAGCCTATGTGAAGTTCCTCCGGAGAAGAAAGAATTAATTCATGAGCTCCATCAATTAGCTAATCTTGGAGTACGTTTAATTGATTCAGGTAATGCAGGAATCAACATTAATGATCCCACAGTTTCGTCCCTGAATACGGAAGTGAGAGAGAGTAATTGTGAAGATCCTCATTTGTGCCACTACAGAGACACATCTCATAGGAAAGAGAAGTCCCCATTTGAAATATCTATGGATGGAATTCTTAGATACCAAGGCAGGCTATGTGTTCCGAATGTCGCAGAATTGCGCCGTCGAATTCTAGAAGAAGCCCATTATTCTCGGTATTTTATTCACCTAGGAGCAATAAAAGATGTATCACGATCTCATATTGATATACTGGTGGGACGGCATGAAGAGAGACATAGCAGAATTTGTAGCCCAATGCCCAAATTGCCAACAAGTGAAAATCGAACATCGAAAGCCAGGAGGATTTTTGCAAGCAATGGAAATCCCTACTTGTAAATGGAAAGTGATTGTTATATCCCGCAATTTTGCATATTGAAAAATTTGAAATAATTGTGACAAGTTAAAGACAAGGCCATATTTTGATTTTGTTCAACATATAAGTTGTTCATGGAAAATATTGGTGTGGAAATATGGAAGGAGGCCAAGGGCAAAATTGTAATTTTGGGAATTAGTTTCGGAAATTACAAGACAAGATTTGTAGCCAATTGGGCTAAAAAAAATGAGAAAATTTAAGGCCCATTTTAAAGGATGGCCGGCCATACACTTATGGCCCAAGCCCATTTAATTGTTTCATATGACAAAATAAATAAGAGGGACACTTGTTCTTGACTAGAACATTCAAGACACACAAAAAAAAAAAAGAAGAGGAGAGCAAGACCAAGGGGTTCGGCCATAGCTTGCAATTTTGAGTTCAAGAAATCTCATCCCAAAAATTTATTTCTTCATGTATTTCCACTAATTTGAAGGCCCTCTTCAACTTGGTATGATTGATGGAAGGAGAGAATCACTCTTTGGAACAAAATTCCAACCCTAGTTAGGTGAAGAAGTTGTGAAGAAAGGTAAGATTTCATCCCCTTTTATATGTTGTGAAGGCTTTGTTTATGTTGTGGTGTGTAGAAATGGATAGAATTTATGAGAATATGGAAGTTTGCATGGTAGGTATGTATGTTTGCATGAGCCGTGTATGTGCAATGTTGTATAGATAATATGAGTTGAATTTTATGTTGTAATCTAGTTGTGGTTATGGTGGAATTTATATTGGAAGTGAAGGTTGAATGAATTTGGTTGAAATGGGTTGTGTGTTGTTATGGGGAATTTATGTGATTTTCGTTTGATTTTCGTATAATTGTGAAAATAAGAAATTAAATGTGAACTTTGGTAGTTGTTGTTGCATTCGTTGAAGTTTCGGATGGAATATGGAATCGGTGGAAATACTTGAATTCGTGAATATTGTTTGGAATGTCATTGAAATATGTTTGAATAACCTTGAGTTAGTAAATGAGTATGAGAATAATGATATTAGCTTGATATGGTGAAGTTGGAATGGAAAGTGTCGCCTTATGTAAAAAGAGGACTATTTATGTTATAGTGCGTTTTATGATAATTGTTGATGTTGTTGGGTTGTTGGGTTGTTGTTGTTCGGCGAAATTATAGGGGAAATGCTGCCCAAATATTTGTAGACAAGTGATGAGTTAAAGATTTGAATGCTAAAAGTCTTACTATTGACAATTGGTAAACATGACCATTTGTAGATTTGAGCGAAACGGGAATTGAATCTGGACGAGCGTTAGGAGAAACTAAGGTATGTAAAGTCCTTCCCTTCATTCTTTGGCATGTTCTAAACATGATAGGCTCAGACACGAGCCTTAGACATGACCCTGTTCCTAGAAATCCGAGATTGAAATTGGCTCCATTTCATTCAATGAGATTGAATTGGTCTCTTAATATTTCGTCGGCAAAATGACCTATATGTATGCAGCCTTCACAAATGAAGTCGGAATGCCCTAAAACTCTCATGGATGACTCCATATGACCTATGATCCATAAATTTACGTACGCCACCTCGGTTCGACCCAAGGGGGGGCCCACAAATCCTGATACTATCTGTATGGCTTTAGCTAACTCAATTCTGTCCGGAATTCACGGGTAACTTTTGGTTATTATTCTGTTTACTATGCGATAACTGTTATGACTACCTTTATGAGTCTTATAAAATATTTTTGACATCTGGAACGTTTTTGGAAATCTTATTCTGATATTCTAGATAAGCTAAGTACATTCTGTATTTTTCGGATATACGATTTTGGCATACATGAATCTTGTGTGATGCATGATCCTGGCATGTGTGATTTATGTTCGGAAGGTAATAAATTTGGCATTCTGTTATTACCTCCTTTGCCAAGTCCCGAGCCGGTTATAGTATTGTGCGCACTATGTGATATTGACCGCTGGATTCTTGACCGTGGTGTGTGCGACATTGACCGCTGGATTCTTGACCGCGGTATGCCGCATTTGTGATGTTGACCGCTGGATTCTTGACCGCGGTGTGTGCGACATGGACCGCTGGATTCTTGACCGCGGCATGCCGCATTTGTGATATTGATCGCTGGACTCCTGACCGCGGTATCTACAACATTGACCGCTGGACCCCTGATCGCGGTATGTCGGGTTTGGGATGTTAACTGCTGGATACTTGGCCGTGGTATGTGTGATAGTGACCGCTGGACTTTTGGTCGCGGCAATTGTGTGTTTGATTTTCTATGTGTGTGAGACGGAAATGTTTTTCAAAAAAATAAAAATAAAGCAGTTTGGCATTCTGATTGCCGTATCTGTCTTCCGGGATCTGATGTATATGCTTATGACTCTGCATGCAAGTTTCAGTCTGTTACACTTCTGTACCTCTGACTCTGGTTACGACTATGTCAGCCATATTCTGTGCCCCGATCCGTATGGTGATTCTGCTCGCTATATCTCTGTACTTCTGGTTCGGACTATGATTATATTTGTTATATTTCCGCTTTACATACTCAGTACATTTTCCGTACTGACCCCCTCTTCTTCGGGGGATGCGTTTCATGCCGCGCAGGTACTCCCAGGTGAGTTGAAGACAGTATAGAAGATGTTCCAGTACAGATAGCAAGCTCCATTTGTTCCCGGAGTGCTGCCGAGTCAGAGTTTGTATGTTATGCTTTCTGGATTACGTTAGAGACTTTGCAGACGGCATCGTGGGTATTGGTTGTCAGTCTGTAAGCGGCTCCGTCAGCCGATACGTCGGTTTGTGTTATGTACTGAATTTTGTATGATCATAGGTTTGTTCGGCTTGGAAGCTACAAGAAAGAGAAAAAAATTTACTATGTATTTTATCTTATTTGATTTAAAAAGTTTGACGTGATTGTGTGTGCAGCAGATGTCTGAGGGTTCGCTCGGCCCTAAGTAAGGGTCGGGTGCCCATCACACCCTAGGGATATTGGGGTGTGACAAAGTGGTATCAGAGCAGGTGTGTCCTAGGGGTTGTCTGCAAAGTCGTGTCCGGTAGAGTCCTGTTTATGGTGTGTAGCGCGCCACATTATAAACAGGAGGCTACGGGGCATCTAGGGATTGTTGACCTTCTTTTTGTCATAGATCGTGCGATAGATCCAAGTTATAGGGAAACGAAACTCCTTCTGTAAGCCTTACCTATGATGGAAAAAGGTAAGTGACGATATGAAAAGGTCACAAGGGTGAGTATGGATGTATTTGTTCTGTCACCCAAAATTGGCAGTTTCGGATGGCTAGAATGTGGTAATTAGCCGTATGATCTGTAAGGCATTGTTGATATCTGTTGTGTATATATTTTGAAAAGAAATAATGGTATAAGAAGTAAAAGAACCAAGTCTGTTGAAGGACTCAGAGAAAGTTGACAAGCAGTTGCTGTAAATCATTATGTACGAATGATGAGTGGAAATTCAAACAGGTTGGTGACCGTGTATGTATGAGCAATGGTGATGAAGGCACATTTTGTTATCGATGGGACCCTGAGAACCCAGGACGGAAGATAACTATTCACAAAAGTGAAAGATGAATATTAAGGGTCACAAAGGGCAAAACGGTAATTGTAAAAGAAAGGACGTGTTACGAAAATGTTTCAGAATCGGTAAGACCGCGACTAGCCCCAAATCATGTAATAAGGGCCATACGAGGAAGTGGACGTGATTATACCAGCGTTAAGGCACCGAAGCCCACCAAGGTTTCGAGGTTAAGCGTGCTAAGGTGGGAGGATGGGTGACCCCCTTGGGAAGTATGTCAGAATTTTATGTATTCCGATATAAGAGACGAATGGAAAGCTAAAATAGCCTGAGTGAAATTAGAATATACGAGATGGTTGGAGACCATAAAAGGCCACACAGCACGCAATCGGTTAGATTAGAGAAGAGACAGAAAGAACGCTACAGCTTTGGAATCAGAATAGACTTGAACGACGTTTGGAGGTAATGTGTGGCCTAGTTGGAAATAATTATGCATACACATATGAATGCGTATGATGCCTTATCTGTGATTGTACTGGGGAACACGTGTGTCCCCGCGATCGGTGCTATAATGTGGAAGGCACCAATCGAATAAGGGTACCGAGCTCCAAGTAGCAATAACAAAGGTAAATGGTGCAAATGTTATAAGGTAGGTTGCTGTTATTTTCTCTATCTATTAAGATTGGAAAGTTCCAGTATAATGATACTTGGAAAGGAAAGAGAGTAAGTAAGGGAAAAGCAAAAAGGTCAAACATTGGAAGGAAGAGAAAGGTAAGAAACATGACCGAGCAGAACCTCCAGAAAAGGAACGACGGGTAAAGCACGGGACTATTTGGGTAAACTACAAGCATGGACACGTGAAAAAGGATAAAGTGTGGTTATATGAAACGAGGGAAAAGTGTGTGAGGTTTGGAAATTAACTTAAGCAGGCGAGGCCAAAAGAATCGTGACCACGACAAGAATTATGAAGTAAGAAATGGAATGATAAAGCCCTGTGACAATGTTAGGAAATTTAAACTCCCGAAAGGTATGTAAGAAAATAGATGGCGGGGTTAAGAAGAATCATGAGTAAGTGAGCCAAATAAGTGAAAAGGTTAATAGTGGGTGAAGAGGTGTAGGGATATTGACAATAATGATGGTGTAGACACAACTAATGGTAAGAAGATTCGGTATGTTATGCCTAGAGTTGGGAAGAAAGACGAGGAATGAAATATAATCGAAAACAAGGATACTCGAAGATTGTGACATATAAAGAACCCCTTAAACATGTCGGCACATTAAGAGAATAATGGAGAGAATGATAAGGACTTAAAGGATATTTCGGATGACGACGACTATTGTATCTATGTTTGGTTTGGAATTTCTTGAAATAAAGAAGGAACACAGCGTCTGTGAAAGAGCGAAAAGGATTCGTCGGTTACTAGAAGATAGTTCATGGCCCAGTGACTGTGTGGAATATGAGAAAATACGCTATGAAAGTATATGAATCATCGACGTGAAGCGATACTCAATCATGTTTGTAAAGAATCCACATCGGAGAGTCAACAAAGGATAACTATAAAAATAACCCTCCCGAAGTATTGTGACGCCCCATAAGATTAGTTGAACATTCGAGGACGAATGTTCTAAAGGGGGGGAGGATGTTATATCCCGTAATTTTGCATATTGAAAATTTTGAAATAATTGTGACAAGTTAAAGACAAGGCCATATTTTGATTTTGTTCAACATATAAGTTGTTCATGGAAAATATTGGTGTGGAAATATGGAAGGAGGCCAAGGGAAAAATTGGAATTTTGGGAATTAGTTTCGGAAATTACAAGGCAAGATTTGTAGCCAATTGGGCTAAAAAAAAATGAGAAAATTTAAGGCCCATTTTAAAGGATGGCCGGCCATACACTTATGGCCCAAGCCCATTTAATTGTTTCATATGACAAAATAAGTAAGAGGGACACTTGTTCATGACTAGAACATTGAAGACACAAAAAAAAAAAAAAAAAAAAAAGGAGAGGAGAGCAAGACCAAGGGGTTCGGCCATAGCTTGCAATTTGGACTTCAAGAAATCTCATCCCAAAAATTTGTTTCTTCATGTAATTCCACTAATTTGAAGGCCCTCTTCAACATGGTATGATTGATGGAAGGAGAGAATCACTCTTTGGAACAAAATTCCAACCCTAGTTAGGTGAAGAAGTTGTGAAGAAAGGTAAGATTTCATCCCCTTTTATATGTTGTGAAGGCTTTGTTTATGTTGTGGTGTGTAGAAATGGATAGAATTCATGAGAATATGGAAGTTTGCATGGTAGGTATGTATGTTTGCATGAGCCGTGTATGTGCAATGTTGTATAGATAATATGAGTTGAATTTTATGTTGTAATCTAGTTGTGGTTATGGTGGAATTTGTATTGGAAGTAAAGGTTGAATGAATTTGGTTGAAATGGGTTCTGTGTTGTTATGGGGAATTTATGTGATTTTCATTTGATTTTCGTATAATTGTGAAAATAAGATATTAAATGTGAACTTTGGCAGTTGTTGTTGCATTCGTTGAAGTTTCGGATGGAATATGGAATCGGTGGAAATACTTGAATTCGTGAATATTGTTTGGAATGTCATTGAAATATGTTTGAATAACCTTGAGTTAGTAAATGAGTATGAGAATAATGATATTAGCTTGATATGGTGAAGTTGGAATGGAAAGTGTCGCCTTATGTAAAAAGAGGACTATTTATGTTATAGTGCGTTTTATGATAATTGTTGATGTTGTTGGGTTGTTGGGTTGTTGTTGTTCGACGAAATTATAGGGGAAATGCTGCCCAAATTTTTGTACACAAGTGATGAGTTAAAGATTTGAATGCTAAAAGTCTTACTATTGACAATTGGTAAACATGACCATTTGTAGATTTGAGCGAAACGGGAATTGAATCTGGACGAGCGTAAGGAGAAACTAAGGTATGTAAAGTCCTTCCCTTCATTCTTTGGCATGTTCTAAACATGATAGGCTCAGACACGAGCCTTAGACACGACCCTGTTCCTAGAAATCCGAGATTGAAATTGGCTCCATTTCATTCAATGAGATTGAATTGGTCTCTTAATATTTCGTCGGCAAAATGACCTATATGTATACAGCCTTCACAAATGAAGTCGGAATGCCCTAAAACTCTCATGGATGTCTCCATATGACCTATGATCCATAAATTCACGTACGCCACCTCGGTTCGGCCCAAGGGCGGGCCCACAAATCCTGATACTTTCTGTATGGCTTTAGCTAACTCAATTCTGTCCGGAATTCATGGGTAGCTTTTGGTTATTATTCTGTTTACTATGTGATAAGTGTTTTGACTACCTTTATGAGTCTTATAAAATATTTTTGACATCTGGAACGTTTTTGGAAATCTTATTCTGATATTCTGGATAAGCTAAGTACCTTCTGTATTTTTCGGATATACGATTTTGGCATACATGAATCTTGTGTGATGCATGATCCTGGCATGTGTGATTTATGTTCGGAAGGTAATAAATTTGGCATTCTGTTATTACCTCCTTTGCCAAGTTCCGAGCCGGTTATAGTATTGTGCGCACTATGTGATATTGACCGCTGGATTCTTGACCGCGGTGTGTGCGACATTGACCGCTGGATTCTTGACCGCGGTATGCCGCATTTGTGATGTTGACCGCTGGATTCTTGACCGCGGTGTGTGCGACTTGGACCGCTGGATTCTTGACCGCGGCATGCCGCATTTGTGATATTGATCGCTGGACTCCTGACCGCGGTATCTACAACATTGACCGCTGGACCCCTGATCGCGGTATGTCGGGTTTGGGATGTTAACTGCTGGATACTTGGCCGTGGTATGTGTGATAGTGACCGCTGGACTTTTGGTCTCGGCAATTGTGTGTTTGATTTTCTATGTGTGTGAGACGGAAATGTTTTTCAAAAAAATAAATAAAGCAGTTTGGTATTCTGATTGCCGTATCTGTCTTCCGGGATCTGATGTATATGCTTATGACTCTGCATGCAAGATTCATTCTGTTACGCTTCTGTACCTCTGACTCTGGTTACGATTATGTCAGCCATTTTCTGTGCCCCGATCCGTATGGTGATTCTGCTCGCTATATCTCTGTACTTTTGGTTCGGACTATGATTATATTTGTTATATTTCCGCTTTACATACTCAGTACATTTTCCGTACTGACCCCCTCTTCTTCGGGGGCTGCGTTTCATGCCGCGCAGGTACTCCCAGGTGAGTTGAGGACAGTATAGAAGATGTTCTAGTACAGATGGCAAGCTCCATTTGTTCCCGGAGTGCTGCCAAGTCAGAGTTTGTATGTTATGCTTTCTGGATTATGTTAGAGACTTTGCAGACGGCATCGTGGGTATTGGTTGTCAGTCTGTAAGCGGCTTCGTCAGCCGATACGTCGGTTTGTGTTATGTACTGAATTTTGTAAGATCATAGGTTTGTTCAGCTTGGAAGCTACAAGAAAGAATATTTTAGAAAAAAATTTACTATGTATTTTATCTTATTTGATTTAAAAAGTTTGACGTGATTGTGTGTGCAGCAGGAGTCTGAGGGTTCGCTCGGCCCTAAGTAAGGGGCGGGTGCCCATCACACCCTAGGGATATTGGGGTGTGACAGTGATCAACATGGATTTTATTGTGGGGTTACCTCGTTCTCGGGGCACGTATGATTCCATATGGGTGATTGTGGACAGACTAACAAAAGCAGCTCATTTTCTTCCAGTCAGAACCACATACTCAGCGGAAGACTATGCAAGGTTGTCTGTCAAAGTAATTGTGTGACTCCATGGTATATCGTTATCCATAATCACAGATAGAGGAGCGCAATCTACAGCCAAGTTCTGGAAATCATTCCAAGAAGATCTAGGTACCCAAGTGAAGCTTAGCACGGCATTTCATCCGCAAACAGATGGGCAAGCTGAACATACTATTCAGACTTTGGAAGATATCCTATGGGTATGTGTTCTAGATTTCGGTGGTGGTTGGGATGATCACTTGCCTCTAATCGAGTTTGCATACAACAATAGTTACTATTCTGGTATTCAAATGGCTCTGTATGAAGCTTTATATGGAAGGAAGTGTAGGTCCCCAATTGGATGGTTTGAAATAGGAGAAGTACAACTAATAGGCCCTGAATAGATTCAGCAAGCGGTAGAAAAAGTCAAGGTGATCCGAGATCGATTGTTGACAGCCTAAACTCGCCAAAAGTCTTATGCGGACAACCGCCGGCGAGACTTGGAATTCCAAGTTGATGATTGGGTATTTTTGAAGGTATCGCCAATGAAAGGGGTGATGAGATTTGGCAAGAAAGGGAAGTTAAGTCATCGATACATTGGACCCTATGAAATTCTCCGCAAGGTGGGTCATGTAGCCTACGAATTGGACTTGCCTTCAGAGCTTGAATCTATCCATCCGGTTTTTCATGTCTCCATGCTCCGCAAGTGTGTTGGAGATCCTACAAGGATTGCCCCAATAGATCATGTTCAGGTGATAGAAAGGCTAGCATATGAAGAAGTTCCCATTGCCATCTTAGACAGGCAAGTACGAAGGCTTCAAAATAAGGAAGTAGCTTCAGTCAAAGTGTTGTGGCGAAACACCAACCGAGAAAAAATAACTTGGGAGGCGGAAGAGAAAATGAAATCCACATACCCGCACTTATTCCAACCCCCAAGAGAGATTCAAGATGAAACACTAACATCATTAGGTATGTATGCTTACTTTTCATGCTTTTGGTCATGTGTGGCCAATTTACATTGCTATTGTGTTGTGGCCCTATGAGGCAATATTATTATGGGTTGTTTTGATAGGATGGTAGTGCCGTATTACAGAGGAAACTCTGGCGAAATTTTCGTAGAATTCCCAAGTTCCAAAAGGGGGAAGAATGTTACACCTTGGAAAATTCCCCATTAACGTACAGTGAATATGTTAGCGAAGGGAATGACGTATAAGACATTTTGATAAGTATGAAATAGCATTTGATGATCCTAATCGAGATACAAAGACATTTGACGCAAGGGAAGAAGGTTGTCAAGGGAAGTAAAGGATATGTTGCGTGTCGGGTAAGAATTATAAGCGACGAGTTAACAATGGAGTAATGATTTCTTAGAGAAGAGTGATAATGTCCCTTAGGTTGATATTGGTGTTAAACAAGTGTCAAGAAGGTTCCATAAGGATCGGAGATCAAACGAGTCGACGAGAATGAAATCGGAATAGCTGGGCATTATACGGCCCAACATACTGGCCGTATAAATTATACTGGCCATATGTTAGGCCGTATATTTAGCCAAGATTGGCAACCCTCACTGGATCAAACATACGGCCAGACATACGGCCCGTATAAAATGTACGGACCGTATGTTGGTCCGTATATCTCGGTCGGGACAGATTTTAAGTGTTAAATATATGGACCCTCTCTCATTATTTCATTTCATTTTCCACTCACCACACTTCAAGAAACCTCTAGAACTCTCTCCATTATTCATCCACAAGAAAACAAGATAAATCTATGATCAACTACATCAAACCCACAAAATCAAGTGTAGAAAACATATCAAAGTTCATCTTAGTCAAGAAATCCTAAAGGAAGTGTGCTAGGGATTTTGTGCAAGAAGAGGATTCCCACTCAAGGCTTATTCATACATTATCTAAGGTGTGTTTTATGATCATTCTTTGTTGTTTAAGGTGTTGAAAGTTAAAAACACATGGATTGTAGAAAGATATAGAAAGTGGGTCATAAATGTGGGAATAGTGACATTGTTGGGTGAAGGTTTGGATTGAATTATGAATATTGGTATGTTATGGTTGTAAGTATGTTGTGAATGACATTTAGACCATGGAATAAGTATGGTATATGAGAAAACGCGATAGTGAACTATAACCACAATTATGGAGAAATTGAAGAGGAATTGTGAAATGCGGATAATGTAGATGAATGATGATTGTTGTCTATTATACTGTGAATGTTATTATGAATGTTTGGGAGTAGATATAGAATATGGGAAAAAAGTTGTATAAACAAAGAAAATTCTTCCCAATTTTCTTTAGCTTTAGTAAGCACATTTAAGTGATCGATTAGCTAATGTTAATGCAAATTCTCTTTAAGGTAGAAACGTGGGCATCGAAGGAGAACAAGCAAGCGATAGATTAGTTAAACACAAAAGGTATGTGAGGCTAGTCCTTTATTTCTATGGCATTAATCCTATGGTATGAGTTTTCCTTCTTCTTCATGAAACTCCTATATCCCGGAAAGCAAAGAGTCTATGTTCATGAATAGCCATAAGAGATAAGAGATACATTACGAACCCAATAACGATGAGTTAAGTATAGAGATTCTAGAGTCCATGATATGATGTTGTTTATTGTATACACTCACCTTATATATTATTTCCTTCAAGGTGAGGCAAAATGCTTATGAATGGTCCATAATGGAAATCGGGGGTTCACGACCTTATGTCACCCCGATGGAGTATAATTGTCCTAAGTTCCCAGTCATGCATTATAATAATAGTATGATGAGAATATGATAAGTCTATGAGATGAGTACATGTTCATGATATTACACCGCGCCTATATGGCCGGGCAGACACCGCCAAGGCGGGTAGGGTATACACCATGTCTGTATGGCGTGGGCAGACACCACTAGTGGGCAGCATGAGATGGTACCCCGGATGCTGGATGCCGGATGCCTTGACACAGGCTATTGATTATCACACCGTACCTATATGGGCGGGCAGCTTATACATTTATGCATATATGATATGATGACGATTATGAAGTAAGCCAGCATGTGTTACTTCTTTTATAAGTGACAGTCAGATACAGTTGCTCCTTATTGATGCGTCTTTTATCTCTTTGATGTATTATCATTACTTATGCCTCTCATACTTAGTAGAATGTTCGTACTGACGTCCATTTCCTTTGGACGCTATGTTCATGCCCACAGGTAGACAGGGAGGTGAGCATGATCCAGACTCGTAGGAGCTATTAGCTGACTTGAGAGCACTCTATTGTTCCGGAGGTGCCTTTGATTATTCTTTTGTGTACATATGTATATTTTGGGCACGACGGGGTCTTGTCCCGTCTATATGTCTAGTACTCTAGTATAGGCTCGTAGATACCCATGTGTGGGTAGTATGGTCTCACGATGCTACGATTGTGTATATATATTATTATTTTGATAGCCGAAGGGCTTATGTATATAAAATTAATTATGTTTTCAAATGAAAAATGGTTGTCTTATGATTATGAGTATATGTATGGGAAAGAAGCGTGTAATGACTATGACGAGTAAGGAAATGAGTGGTGCTCGGTGGTTAGCCCCGGGTACCCAGCACAGCCCATAGTCGGGTCGTGACATTATCAGGTCATGGTCCTCATCCATGTGCAAAGAAAAAAAGAAACCTTAATACCTAAGCTATTCAGGACTTAACAAAAACATGACCAAACCTACTTCATTTCACCATTCTCCTACTACTTTAAATTTGTTAAATTGGACACTTAAAGTCACCTATTAAACTAGGTCTGTCCATGAAGGAATGTCAATGCAGATGCAAGAGTTTATAGCACACTAGCTTACTTTCATAACACAAGTTGTTTTACCAATTGGATGGGACATATAATAGGGGCTGGGGGGAAAAATAAAGAGATCAAAGGTAAAAGAACAAATTTTCAAATTCTTGACAACTATTTTCTCCTAATGTTTACATCTTTCACTCCCCAAAGCAGCCACTAATCAGGTTAAGAACTGACAACCACCTTGTTAGCTGGCAAAACTAATTAGATTTATCTTAATCAACTTCAAGTATGGCCTGGTCTTAAAGGTTTACCCTTTTTGTTTTCTATTTCCACCAGACCCTTTAGGACTTAGAGATAGACTAGTTTCAATATGTAAGACTTGTAATGTGAGTACACCAAGACAAGTTTGTAAACACCATATGTCACGACCCAACTAGGGGCCGCGACGGGCACCCGGTGCTAGCTCACCCGGGCACCTGGTGCTAGCTCACCCGGGCACCCCTTAGTGTACCTTTACACTTACATCTAGGTGAGCCACATATTTAAGCATACATTCCTATTCATTAATCATACGAGTCCCATTGGACAACGATACCTTTATATCATCATTGGCATCTATGCCTTACCAATGTACATAAGCCGACAAGGATACAAAATGATATACAAAACATAGACCGACAAGGCCAAACACATCTGACCATATACACATGTCTATGAGCCTCTAGGGAGAGTATGTCATAACATATAGGCGGGACAGGACCCCGATATTCCCATAATTATGTACACAAAAGAATAAATACCCAAAAGCTATAGCTCTGAATGAAAAAGAGCTCCGCTATGTAGTCCCTGAGAATTTAGCTATGGATCAACTTTGTCTCCCTGGGCACCTGCGCGCATGACGCAGCGTCCACAAACAAAAGGACGACAGTATGAAGAATGTACTGAGTATGTAAAGCATGATCAATATCAATATAGAAGCATAATAAGCAACATAAGAAATAGCATAAGATGGGAAATAGTCGTATCATCGTCATGAGCACTTACTTGCTTCTCATAGGGACCTTCCATTTCTAACGCGTATTCGTGTACATTCATCCATGTCCGTATCCGTACTCATTTACATTTCATATCCATAATTATGTTCATATACGTATTCTTATTCATATTCGTATTCATACTCATGTCTATATCATATACATATCCATAGCATATACATAACATTTACATAGCATGCCCGACCACGAAGGTTTGGTGTTTCATACATACTTGGCGAACCAAGGCTCAAGGTTACACATACCTGGCCCTACCAAGGCTTTAGGGTTATCCGTACCATCTGTAGAGGTGTGCGCGCGTTACATAATCATATACATATTCTACCCGGCCTTATAAGCTCGGGGTTCCATATTACATATATAGTTACATATACATAATAGCTCATAAGCATCTATACTATTAACGTCACTATCATCATCGTCATCGCTATCGCTATCACTATTATCGTCATTCATTACATTTATCTTTATAGGCTTACTCGTCATATGAGGAACTTAGTACAATCGTAGCATATCAAGAATTGTGAGCTTAATAGCTCGGAAGATCGAATCGCTTGAAGGACATCATAGACTCATAGTAGATTTAGATGTTTGGCCAAAGAACCATGCCTTATGAAAGAAGGGTTAGCCTTACATACCTTTCCGTTCAACTATTTACCACTTGCACGTTCTCCTTCAACGCTTGTGTTTCTACCTTCATTGAAGTCATACTATCATTAGAAATCGATAGCTAGCATACACGATTAAAACTAGAGAAAATCGAACATCATCTCCTTTATTTATACAACATTCCTCTATAGCGTATATCAACTCCCAAACGTCAATAATACATTCACAATATCATAACAATAGTCCTTATTCATCCACATTATCCACATTTCTCAATTCACTTTCAATCACCCATATCCATTGTCATAACACACGACTACGTTTATTCACAACACATCAAGAATCCTGACTCAATTCAAGTTATTACTCAAAATGACACTATTCCACATTCATGACCCATTTTTCTATACTCTTCTACAATCCAAGTATTTCATCTCTCATATACCTTAAACAGCATAGAAATACCATAAATCTTACCTTAGATGTTGTAGGAACAAGCCTTGGTTGGTAATACTTCACTTGAGAAAAAACCCTAGTTCATCTCCAATGAGATTTCTTGACTTGAATGATCTTTAATGGGTTTTCTTACACTTGATGCACTCAGTTTATGTTGTTGATCACTAATAACTCTTGAATCCTTGTGGAATAAAGGTAGAGAGATGTTTTAGAGAGAAGGGGTGTGACATGGAAGTGAAATGAAATAACACTTGGATCCTTTATTTAATGAACCATTCAGTCCCCGACCAGATATACGCACCAACATACGGTCTGTACATTTTATACGGGCAGTATGTTTGGTCCAGAGAAGTATGTCATTCTGGGGTAATTATACGGTCCTAACATACGGACCATATAATTTATACGGCCAGTATGTTTGGCCATATAACCCCCAGTGTTCCGAAGCTCGTTTTCGTCGACTCGTTTGATCTCTTATCCTTATGGAACCTTCTTAGCACTTGCTTGACACCTCAATACCAATCTAAGGGACGATATAACTATTCACGACCCAACCCTGTGGGCCATGACTAGTGCCCGAGCTGGACACCCATATGTACCTGTCAAACATAATCGGACTGATCAACAATCACATCGTAATAACATACGCAAGCCGACGAGGCTGCCACTGTATATATCATTATACTACGCAAGCCGACAAGGCTGCCACTACATATCAGTATATTACGCAAGCCGACAAGGCTGCCACTACGAAACGATAATATATGCAAGCCGGCAAGGCTGCTACAATGACAGAACATCCACAACTATATAGACACAGCTGATCAAATCTGTATACAACCCACACACATGTCTACAGACCTCTAAGAGTATCAACAGTGAAATATGACGGGACAGGGCCCCGTCGTACCCCTGAACAAACATATATATTTATACACCAGAAGGTCTGTACAAAAATCTAGGCTCCGGAACAACGGAGCTCTACAAGACAACTGAAAGGGAATCCTAAGCTGGGGGACCACCAAATCGAGCGTCTGTACCTGCGGGCATGAAACACAGCCCCCCCGAAGAAAGGGGGTCAGTACGGAATATGCACTGAGTATATAAAGCATGAAATACAGTAAGAAGGATCATAACTGAAATAAGGAGTACAGAAACAAGTACAATGTCCAGAATACCAAAACACTTGCCCTTTTGAAACATAAATCATGCATGTCAATCTCATATATCATACCCGGCCCATTATAGGACTCGGTGAACATGGTCGTCACCCCGTCTTTGGCGCCATAACACAGCATAACTCCAAAAACACATCATAACGCCATAACACAGCATAACTCCATAAACACATCATAACGCCATAACACATCATAACTCCATAAACACAGCATAACGCCATAACACAACATAACTCCATTATATATATATATATCATATTTCGGCCCTCTAGTGAGGGACTCGGTGAACAATACAGTGAGACTGTGCACGATAACATACCTGGCCCGGGACTCGGTGAAAGACATATTGAGGCATGCACGAGCAGAGTAGTGAGCAACCATATGCAATTTAAAACATTATCAAGACTCAAACAGAATAAGAAGAAGGGATTTACACCTGAGTATCAATAGCGACAATCATATCAAATATCCCTCGAATGTCATCATAAATAATATCAAAAGAGCCTTAGGAACCATAGACATATGTCAATATAGTATGAAACAGCTTATAGAAGTCAAGGACATCAGTTATCGTAGAGTTTCTAGGAATAGGAGCTTATATATATCGACTATTATCCACGTATAGGAAACTGGAGAGGGAAGCTCAATCACTTAAGAGTTCTAACATCAAGAAGTGAATAAGAATCATGAATCACACTCAAGACTTATGAATAGGATTACCCCAAAGCTCATATCATTCATCACTTAAATCTAAGACATGCCAAAAGAAAGAAGGGACAACTTTACATACCTGTTAATGACTAATCGCAAACCCGTTCGCTTCGTCGCCCCTTTAGCCTATTTAATATAAAAGTAACGCTATCGTTAGTACTATACTTTCTAGTTCGTAATTCCGCAGCTCATCGCTTATAGAACTTATTCTTTTAACTCATACTTTCTCGTTTAGGGTTTTTCATTAGTTAAGGACTAAACGAAAATCGGGCAGCATTTCCCCTATACATTCACCTAACCCGAATTTTCAATTATTCTCCTGCTATCACAGAAATACCAACAATAGAGATATACATACAAAATTCTTACAATTCAGCCCATAACAATTCCAACAACTCAACAACCTTTCTGAATCCATTTCAACCCACAATTTCATATAACAACAATTTTATGCATTTTCTTACTTCCAATTTCGTCCAATCCAATTTTAATAATTCCATTACAACACTATTAACCCAATTACACCACAAAATAAGAAGATCTTACCTAAATTTTCTCAGAGGAATTTCTACGCTCAATTGCTCCAATTTTACAATTTCTTCTTCCCCAACTTAATATCCAATGTTGCTATCACCTCCTTGAACTTGTAATGCACTTGGAACTTGATCAAAACATTCAAGAATCAAAAAAATTCTTTAACACCATGGCTGGCCGGGAGCAGCCATGGATGATTTGTGATTTTTCTTAAGGTAATTTTCTTGAAAATGAAATCAAAGTGTAAGTTTGCTCACTATTATTTATATATATATAGGCTTGTTTATAGGGTGACACGTGCCCCCTCCCTTGTGAATCACTAATCCACTTCTTGAATATATATTTTTTTAATACGGGTGGGGCCCACTATAGTAATTAGGCTTAATTAATTTTAATTAATGCCTAATTCTTACTTAGTAATATAATCACAATTAATTATTCCCTAATCTCTAATAATATTTCTATGCTAAATAGAATTTATAAACAATTTATGTTTTAATTAAAAAATTGAAAATTAAAGGTTCCTATTTCGTATTCGAAAATGATCCCATCTTTAACTTGAGTCGATTAACTCGACGTATCAAAATACGGGATATAACATCCTTCCCCCCTTTAGAACATTCATCCTCGAATGTTGAATTGGTCCCGTAACGTTTTATATGAATTTTCGTTAAGTTTCTCTTATTGTTATAACATATAGGTTCATCGGTCAATCAATATAATCAAGTGAGGAGTTTAAGTTACCTGTAGGCGTAGGGAACAAGTAAGGGTACTTATCCTTCATCTCCTCCTCGGCTTCCCAGGTCATCTCTTCTCTATTGTTGTTTGGCCATAATACTTTGACGGAAGCCACATCCTTAGTTCGCAACCTCCTGATCTGCCGATCAAGTATGGCTATAAGCTGCTCCTCGTAGGATACCTCCTCTGTCAGCTGGACATCATCTACCGGAATTACTCTAGAAGGATCGCCTATACATTTGCGAAGCATTGACACGTGAAAGACTGGATGTACTTCTTCCAAATCAGACTGTAGGTCCAACTCGTAACCTACCCTACGGATAATCTGATAAGGCCCAATGTACCTCGGGCTTAGCTTCCCTTTCTTGCCGAATCTCATGACACCCTTCATAGGTGATACCTTTAAGAACACCCAATCACCTACCCGAAATTCTAAATGTCGACGTTGATTATCTGCATATGATTTCTGTCGACTCTGGGCTGCCAGTAACCTCTCCTGAATAAGCTTCACTTTATCGACAGCCTGTTGAACCATGCCTGGGCCGATTAATTTAGTCTCACCAACATCAAACCAGCCAATAGGTGACCTGCACTTCCTCCCATACAAGGCTTCATACGGTGCCATCTGAATACTCGAATGGTAGCTATTATTATAAGCAAACTCGATAAGTGGTAAATGATCATCCCAGCTACCTCTGAAATCAATAATATAGGCCCGTAACATATCTTGTAGTGTCTGAATAGTACGCTCGGCCCGTCCGTCAGTCTGAGGGTGGAATGTTGTGCTAAGACTCACTTGTGTCCCCAAATCCCTCCTGGAAGGATCTCCAGAAGTTAGCTGTAAACTAAGCTCCTCTATCGGAAATAATAGCTGTGGGGACCCCATGAAGTCTCACTATCTCCTTGAGGTATAACTTAGCATAGTCCTCAGTACTAATTCTATCCCGGTAATTTAGGTCAAACCATTTTTCACCTTTCCTTGTCACACCCACGTTGTTGTTACTGAATTTTTACCCTTCTTATCAAGTACACGCTTGGTCTCACTCTTAACATACCAATATTCGTAGATTGCATAACTATTCTTATACAACTTGTATAAAGTATATCCAATATTAGTCATAGTCCTTCCTTCTCCTGGTTCATCCTGCTTTGCATATCTTATTTGTACTAAAGCTCAGTTGCGGTCTATCTTGTCATGCTCCTTTCCCTTCCTTTATTCACCATTTGATTTTCTCATATCCTACTATAGGAGATTTCCTATGCTTTCTCCTTTGCTACTTATAAGTTACAGTATCATTAGCAAGTAACCCCATTGCCAACGTCTTAACCTCTAATCCAGTATTACATTGCTATCCCTTATAATATCTCTTAGGTAAAATGCGGCTGGAAAGTATCTGGTCCGTTCAAATGAATTCCAAACTTTTCTGCTCATATTTGCTTCTTCGAAATCAAATTTTCCAAATAGGAATGATGCCCCTTACGGTTGACATGGAGGGTATCTCTTAAGCCTTACTCCAACATGATAAATTTACCATATCAATGCTGACCTCATATTTACTATTATTATCAATTCAACCGTTAACTTTATTTCTCGAAGTCAGACGTACTTGCGACTTAGTTAAATCTTATCGTTATTGTTGACACGACCTTTCAAAAATATTATGAACTTATATGTCATTCTGTTTTTATTTCTAGAAAATTTTGGCAGGGTTTCCTCTGTATTTCTTGTTATCTCGAAACCTGCACGCAGGAAATAACAACAATGCCTCACAGGGCCAACATACACATATATATTATATCGTATCGTGGCCGTACAGGGCTTCCCATATCAGTCACAGGGTGAAAATGACGAACTTACCTCGTGTATCCAACTCAAACTGTACCTGTCACACTTTCCTGTTTATTTTCCTTTCAATCTTTAACTGCAGGTTTCAAACATACCTGCAGCATTCATACTATGTCTAATATATATTCTGCTTACAGTCACTGATTCCTTTAGCTTTTTCTGTGCACACTTTCTAACTGCACTTGTCTACAATATATATATATATATATATATATACATTCAACCCATTTTCTTGCTATGCTTGCCATAACTCACCGTAATGATGGCCAGTTTGCCATTCCGTATATACAAATTCTCATTATTTAACCTTGATATCCAACTTTCACCTGTACGTACAACTATTTTCCATCTTAGATTTTAAACTTCCCACGGTGATGGAAACACCTTGGTCACTGTTACTCGTAAATATTTGGTTGTCGACCTCTTTGATTTCCGCTCGCCACTATTAGGTGACAATGTATAGAAAATGTACATATATAGGAAATTTCAATAAGGTCTCATATACCTGTAGTCGATCGGTCTCTAGTCCGATCTGGTGATCTATTAGGCGAAGAGTGCTCCTTGTCATCATCTGCCCGCCATCTACTCGTCTGGCCTTCATCACCGTCCTCATCAGAGTCCGGGGAATGTAGATATCCAGGCAACTCCTGGTTTACCGACGACTAGGATAGGGGGCTGGAGCAATCTGTAACTCTTACCGGGTAGCCGGTCTAACGTGGTGTCCTGCCATAGGAGCAACTGGTACGGCCTCGGGGACCGCCTCCCTAGATATCAAAAACTATGGAGGAATTGTCGCTGGGTCCTCCGATGGGTCAGTCTCGATAGAATAACTGAGGCTCCTTCTGCTCGGTCCTTGAGCCTGTCTTGATTTACCCTAGGGGCCTTCTTAGCACCCCCACTATCTGAAGCTGGACTCTTCATCTTTCGCAATTCTGCACCTACCTACAGCAAAAGAGGTCAGAAACAATCTTTCCTAGACTCTGGCTCTATTGTACGATCTAAGACAGAAGGAAAGATAATATCCTAAATGTCCTGTAGCTTCCTGTTTATAAATGTGGTGCACAACACACCGATAAACAAGACTCTACTAGACACGGTCTGTAGACACTCCGAGAATGAAATGCTCTAATACCACTTTTGTCACGACCCAGCCCCGTGGGCCATGACTAGTGCCCAAGCTGGACACCCATATGTACCTGTCAAACATAATCGGAGTGATACTATAGGTCCTCAATCAATCACATCGTAATAACATACGCAAGCCGACGAGGCTGCCACTGTATATATCATTATACTACGCAAGCCGATAAGGCTGCCACTACATATCAGTATATTACGCAAGCCGACAAGGCTGCCACTACGAAACGATAATATATGCAAGCCGGCAAGGCTGCTAAATGACAGAACATCCACAACTATATAGACACAGCTGATCAAATCTGTATACAACCCACACACATGTCTACAGACCTCTAAGAGTATCAACAGTGAAATATGACGGGACAGGGCCCCGTCGTACCCCTGAACAAATATATATATTTATACACCAGAAGGTTTGTACCAAAATCTAGGCTCCGGAACAACGGAGCTCTACAAGACAGCTGAAAGGGAATCCTAAGCTAGGGGACCACCAAATCGAGCGTCTGTACCTGCGGGCATGAAACGCAGCCCCCCGAAGAAAGGGGGTCAGTACGGAATATGTATTGAGTATATAAAGCATGAAATACAGTAAGAAGGATCATAACTGAAATAAGGAGTACAGAAACAAGTACAATGTCCAGAATACCAAAACACTTGCCCTTTTGAAACATAAATCATGCATGTCAATCTCATATATCATACCCGACCCATTATGGGACTCGGTGATCTTGGTCGCCACCCCGTCTTTGGTGCCATAACACAGCATAACTCCATAAACACATCATAACGCCGTAACACAGCATAACTCCATAAACACATCATAACGCCATAACACAGCATAACTCCATAAACACAGCATAACGCCATAACACAGCATAACTCCATTATATACATATATCATATTCCGGCCCTCTAGTGAGGGACTCGGTGAACAATGCAGTGAGACTGTGCACGATAACATACCCGGCCCGGGACTCGGTGAAAGGCATATTGAGGTATGCACGAGCAGAGTAGTAAGAAACTATATGCAATTTAAAACATTATCATGACTCAAACAGAATAAGAAGAAGGGATTTACACCTGAGTATCAATAGCGACAATCATATCAAATATCCCTCGAATGTCATCATAAATAATATCAAAAGAGCCTTAGGAACCATAGACATATGTCAATATAGTATGAAACAACTTATAGAAGTCAAGGACATCAGTTATCGTAGACTTTCTAGGAATAGGAGCTTATATATATCGACTATTATCCACGTATAGGAAACTGGAGAGGGAAGCTCAATCACTTAAGAGTTCTAACATCAAGAAGTGAATAAGAATCATGAATCACACTCAAGACTTATGAATCGGATAACCCCAAAGCTCATATCATTTATCACTTAAATCTAAGACATGCCAAAAGAAAGAAGATACAGCTTTACATACTTGCTAACGACTAATCGCAAACCCGTTTGCTTCGTCGCCCCTTTAGCCTATTTAATATAAAAGTAACGCTATCGTTAGTACTATACTTTCTAGTTCGTAATTCCGCAGCTCATCGCTTATAGAACTTATTCTTTTAACTCATACTTTCTCGTTTAGGGTTTTTCATTAGTTAAGTACTTAACGAAAATCGGGCAGCATTTCCCCTATACATTCGCCTAACCCAAATTTTCAATTATTCTCCTGTTATCACAGAAATACCAACAATAGAGATATACATACAAAATACTTACAATTCAGCCCATAACAATTCCATAAACTCAACAACCTTTCTGAATCCATTTCAACCCACAATTTCATATAACAACAATTTTATGCATTTTCTTACTTCCAATTTCGTCCAATCTAATTTTAATAATTCCATTACAACACTATTAACCCAATTACACCACAAAATAAGAAGATATTACCTAAATTTTCTCGGAGAAATTTCTACGCTCAATTACTCCAATTTTACAATTTCTTCTTCCCCAACTTAATATCCAATGTTGCTATCACCTCCTTGAACTTGTAATGCACTTGGAACTTGATCAAAACATTCAAGAATCAAAAAATTTCTTTAACATCATGGCTGGCCGAGAGCAGCCATGGATGATTTTTGATTTTTCTTAAGCTAATTTTCTTGAAAATGAAATCAAAGTGTAAGTTTGCTCACTATTATTCATATATATGGGCTTGTTTATAGGGTGACACATGCCCCCTCCCTTGTGACTCACTAATCCACTTCTTGAATATTTTTTTTAATACGGGTGGGGCCCACTATAGTAATTAGGCTTAATTAATTTTAATTAATCCCTAATTCTTACTTAGTAATATAATCACAATTAATTAGTCCCTAATCTCTAATAATATTTCTATGCTAAATAAAATTTATAAACAATTTATGTTTTAATTAAAAAATTGAAAATTAAAGGTTCCTATTTCGTATCCGAAAATGATCCCGTCTTTAACTTGAGTCGATTCTCTTGCGAATAACTCGACGTATCAAAATACGGGATATAACATAACTCTTCTCCAAGACGTCATTAATTCGTCGTTAACTCGTTACTCGTAATTCCTTTCCGATACCTATCGTATACCTTGCCTTCCCTTAGCCAACTTTCTTCCCCTATCTCAAACATCTTTGAAATCTTAACTAGGGTCATCGAATGTCATTTCTTGCCTATTGAAATACCGTATACTCGTACTCTTCACTATTCTATCCACTTGTGGAACAATGGAAAATTTTTCGAGGTGTAACACCATATGTTGAAGTCACACAAGTTCAGACAAGAGATTAAAGCACTTAATCAGACCAAAACAGGTTCATATCCAGCGCTTTAATCATATTAGTTTTAAGATTTGATGAAGACATAAGTAGTCTGGCACATATTCTGGCTTAGCCTAGGTGAAACCATGACCATAGATGTTTCAATTATTAGCTTACCAACCCAAATGCCAAACTGAACCAGATCCCATTCCCAATTATATATTAGTTGAGAAAAAAATAGTCTATTAACTAGTCTTGATTTTATCTTATTCTATGTGAGTGAGGTCATTCAAGATGAAAAAAAAAGGCATTGAAGTCACAAACAACCCACTATGAATACTAATCAGCCTATGTTAGGTAGGTTTCAACATGGTATTCAAACTAGCTACGCCATTTTCTCAAGTGAATCATAAACTAAACACACACCTAGATGGGACAACTCTTACTAACATGAACCAGCATTAGCAAACATTAAGACACAAGCAGATTAACTAATACAACACCCTTAGACTAGGAAACATCTAAGTAAAGGAAACAAATTGAATTAGGATTTACCTTTTATACGTGCAGCCAAGGAAAGAATGGATCTTGGAGCCTAATGCTTCAAATCTCAAAACTCAGCCACACAAGATATAGAACAAGCAAAGAAAATAACTTTAGAACATAGAAAAAGCTCCAACTCGTAAGGTCAAAGACTTAATATTTTACTGAGAAGCTTTTAAAAATCGAATTTTCTAGCTTCTTGGAATTGTCCAAACTTTTTTCCGCCCTTTTTCATGGTAAGGGTGGGGTTCTATTTATAGAACCCCAAAATTCATCCAAAGACTAAAATTACCGATGAGGTACAAACCTTATTTTCATAACTAAACATTCAATATATGAAATTAACGATCCAGATCTAAAGACAACCCACGTATATGGTCAGATCTGACCTATCTTTGGTCGATCTGAGCCAATATCTAAGGACCAATAAGAAATCGCAAAAACAATAAAACAATACAACCTTAAAGCAATAGAAAATCGCAGGTTTGACTCGAAATATGAAGAAAAGAGTAAAAGGAGGGATCTATTACCGTATTTGGGACGAGTTTTCAGCGAAATCATGTTGAACATTAATTGCTTCACTCTTTTGATCATGCAAAGACTGTCAAAAGTCTAAGGAGTCTGCATTTTTGCAAAATCTGTCATGAGAGAAGAAAAACAAGGGGGCGGTGTCTTAGGGTTTTAGAGAAACGGGTAAAGGGAGGAGAGAGAGAGAGGGAGTAAGGCTGCGTTTGTTGAGAGAAAAAAAGAAAAATGAAATGAGATTACTCCCTTCCTTATCTGCGCGATTTGGGCCGGGTCTGGTCCATTAGGTGGACTTGGCCTAGTCCGATTTTGAATAAAATGGATATGGCCCTTTTCCCCTATGTATATTACGTGTATATATTTACATATCAGATGTATATACACGCATAGATAAAGTAGTCAATTTAAAAAAAATGAAAATATTTATTATTGGTCATAATGTTTTAATTATAAGCAAATTAGGGCGTAATTATCCTATTTAAATAATTAAAAGTGGCCAACTATGTTAATGGGCTTATTTTTGCGAATATGGCCCTAATTGATTCTAATCCAACAGATTATTTCAATTATGGCCATATTTGGCATAATTAGCAAATTTTAAAATTAACTTGCATTAATGACCCTAATAAATTTGAACCGATGAATCTGGTTATTTCAAATAAGGCCATTAAGAGGCTGATTTTGTAATGGCCCCAATTTCCTTAAACCATGAATTGGTTGAATTAATTTTTGCCATAACCAAAATAATTAAAAATCAATTTTCAATAAGTACCACTTAATTGACTAATTAAAACATTTGTAGAAAATTATAAACAATTTTTGACAAATTACACAATTATACAAAATTAAAGATTTAGGGGTGAAATGGTCAATTATTTAAATTAATCAAAATCCTTGGATTGAAGGGAATAAAGTACTTGTTATTATTTTTTTTTTTTTTGACAATTTGAACAACCAAATAAATGATTATTATTTTTTCAACAAAAATGTCCTTTTTCCTTTGATTAAATCTAATAAATATCTCATAAATGTCATCAAAGTACCAATTAATTTCTAAATAATTTGTGATTTCCTAAAAATCTTTTCATTAATTTAAAGAAGCAAAATATCGATCTGAACAATTTATAAAAATTATTTAAACCCTTCAAGGTGCATAGCTCATTTTATTTATATTCCAAGGACCCTGAGTGATTAAAATAAATTATGAGAGGTTAAAAATTAGGTGTCAACACATCATATGAAATGAGGATGTATGCCACGCATGATCTCGCAAATAACAGTGTATCATAATGAAGATCTTATTCGTGTTTATTATAAGTACACATCACAATTCAAGCCTAATCTCATATTTCTTCCTCTTTATGATGATCGGTGACATAACAAGAGAGAGAGCAATGCATGCACGAGTCACAATATAGCAAATAAGGCGACAAGCCTAATCATAACAACAAGGCGACAAGGCCACAAACAACAACAAAACCAACCTAATAGTATTTTACCTCCACACCATACACGAAGGCCTAACATGTTTTCCCTGTCAATATCTAACTCCTTCATATGCTTCACTAATTGGAGTCTAATCAAAAGGTAAACTGTAACCTATCTCGATGCCGAGCAGGTGCCATGAACTATCCAACTCGAGCCTTGCCCTTCGAAAGAGCTTCTGAATGTTTGAAGTCTATTCAACAACGTAATCTACATTAGAAATGGATACTAACGATACCCGAAATGCTACAATACTATTCGAATCGAAAACAACACTTTTAAATGGGGAATCGAGTCCACAAGGGTAAAATAGGAATTTCAAGTAAAAATCAGTTAATCAACACTTAGGAAGTCCCATACTAGCCCTCAATTACTAATTAAATTCAGTTAATAATCAATTTCAACATTAGATCGAAAATCCCCAAATTAGAGAGGAACCAAAATTTCCATGACTTTGATTCTTGAAATAAAAGGAATATTTATGCCTAGGAACTAATTACCCAATGATTAGATGATATAAATTACTAAATTGACCAATAAAACCCAATTATATTGAAAGAGATTTATAATCATCATCCTAGGGTTCATGAACCCATTTCCCCCAATTAGCTCATTAATACTACCATGGATTCCATTCTTAAACATAATTTAATCAAAAAGGTAGAATTTGGAACTTACCCAAGGAAGAATTCACCCCAAAGCTTGGCAAATCACTCACACATACACTCTATATGATTAGAATTTGAGAATGGAAAGCATGGTTCAAAATTGGGAAATCTAAGCTCACTGATTCAGCTATTTCTGCATCCGCGGACACCCTGACCGCAGTTGCAGGCTCGCTTATGGGCATAAAGGACCCACAGAAATGGAGTCACTTGACTTTAAGGTTAAATATTGGTCAAACCTCCTTCACTATAAGGTTACAAATTCCTCAAATCTCACCAGGACTCCCCCGATGACCTCGGAAACCATGTCGCCCATTTCTGTCGGTCAAAAACACTCTAACGGAACTCGGCGAAGGGTCACCAAGGATAAGCCGATAAAAACACACATCATGACCAAACGGGTTATTCATCAAATATCAGTTAAATAACTGCTCGTCCTTCAACGGAGAAGGAAGGAAACAAATTCGTGTTGTGGTTACTTGAGAAATTATTGAAGACTTGTAGCCTTGTGGTGTAGGAGCTTAACCCAAGGCTTGACTTGATTATGTGATATTTGTAACTCTTGATTTTTATTGTTTGTCTATTTGTTATTTATGTGTTTTCATATGCGTGAACTAATCTTAGTCAGCCTGTGATGCTTACCGTCACATGTGTGTACTTTTACTGCACTTTTTCTAAGGGAAAAGTTTGAGGCAGGACCTTCGTTGAGACTCCACTTCTATAATAGAAGCTATTACTGCTGAGATTCTGAGGGTGATCTACCTATATGTCTGCAGTCCTGGACTCCATCTTATTATTGTCTATCACTCATTTCCCTAGACAATGTTTCCATGTATTCAGACTTATGTACTACTCTTAGACATCAATATTGGATAGTCGTAGACTTCAGTTCTTGGGGATATATTATGACTTAGTATTTTTCTACACTTTTAGTATTTATGCTATGACTTAGACTTATTAATTATTGTTCTTGTTATTTATGTTGAATCACAATTTTATTAAGTAATTGGAATTAAGGGGATTGTACGCTTACCGGGGGGGGGGGGGGGGGGGTAGTGGGGGTGCCATCACGACTGTGTTATTTGGATCATTACAACTTGAGTGTCATGTTATAACACATTGTACATTGAAATTCATTATGCTATACATCTTTGACGTTTTCTTTATTTTGGTAAGATTTTTATTGATTATATTTAGATCATAACTAAATCTTTTTACATCACTACCAAGAAGTTTTTGTATCTTATTATAGAAATCAAATTAATTTATAACTTCTTAAAATAATTGTTAATAAGTTACTTGCCAATCTTCTCAAAATTATTTTAGATTTCAATAACCTCAAATTAAAGCGTCCCAAAAACTATATGTAGCAAGCAAGGTAATAGATATTTCACAAGCTAGATTCGTCATTGATTTATCGCACACTTTTCAAAACAGCAATGAGAATGACATTCATCACTTTGCTCTCCATGGCTTTCATGATGCTTATTACAACAGGTATATCTCCCTATTTTTTTAATATCTTATTAAAATGAAAATTCTATTATTGTAAATATTGTTTTATGTCTAAAAACACAATTCAGTTTTTAAAATAATAATATTTAGTAATATGAATTGACAATGTTGGAGATTCTGAAATATAAATTCATGTTCACACAATATTATTCCTAAAAATCTTTGATTTCTAGGACTTCCTTGATAAATGGCATATCAAAATTCTATTTTAATTATTCCAATATATAATCCATCAAATGGTAGAAAAACTATTTCTATATTTAATAACAATTATTTTTATGTTCAAGTTTATCTATTTTTAGTTATAATTGTACTACTTTAGAATGAAAATTTTACTTCTATTTATTTATTTATAGGCTTGCAGAGTGTACAAGGTTCAGTTTTGATAGGTGAACCATGCACAACAGTAGCGGATTGCCGCCATTCTTTCCAACATGGCATGATCTACCATTGCACCAATGGATACTGCCATTGTGATATGATGGAGGAGGCTATCGGCAAAAGTGCAGCTGGAAATTTTAGAAAACTTGTATAAATTAATATGACATTGTGATTGTACACAAGAACAACTATTTATCATAATATCCTTTCGTTGGTAGAATAATTGAGACTTCAAATATTAATTGAGAATCTTGTCCATTATTTTTATATATTTTATTAGTATGAAAAGATGTTACTTCCTTTTTTCGTAACTGGATGCTACTTCCTTTATTTTATTTGTTATCATGACTTAAAATCTTATATCATATTCATACACTCTTTCTATATAGTAAATCAGCATTGATATAGTCACTCAAAAAACAAAAATGAAATAAATATTGGATTTTTTATAAAAAATTTGAAAAATTCAAGGTAAAAATTATGTGTATTCTTTATCTTTGATGTGGGTGGAAAGGATTTATCTTTAGTTTCAAAGTTTCTTATCTTCTTGATGGTTATTGACCTCCTATATTGTAACGACCCGTTTCGTCGTTACTGCAAATTTTGAGGAAACCCACAACTATGAATCCTTAGAAATGTCTTTGTTCAGTTATATTTCTAGAATTTGCTAATTTAATCAAACCCGTTGTGCGCATCGCGTGAGAGAAAATGCTGGCCACCAGGCCCAGTTGGGCCTCCATAACGGCTAGAAAGGCGCTACAGCTGTGGCGTTGTAGCGGTGGTATCACCGCCAGTACGACAAGTGTATTTGGCCAATTGGCCGCCACACAGACGCCTTATGTGTACTGCCGAAGCGGTTCCCATACCACTGGAGTGGTGACGTACAGTGAAAATCCCTATTTAAGAGTTCATTTCGGGAATTGGCCCCATTTTCTCATAAACCCTAAAGTCCAACCGCCCTCTAGTTTTTCTTAGGAGCCTAAAATCAATTTTTTTTGGTAATTTAAATCCTCCTATCCTCTTCTGATTCCTCCCTTCACATAGTAATTTGTTCCAAAAAGACTTCACCTAGAGAGCTAATAAAATGGATATCACTAAACCCTATATGGGAAAGATGATTGGTTAGCTTGTTCTTCATATATTGTTCATGGATTTAAATCTCTCTTGTTCTTCACCCTAGATTGGTTAATAACCTACATTCATATCTTCTTCCTAATTGTAATGAGTTTTTCCATGAATCTTGGAAATGGGTTTTCTCAAGGAAAGATCTAAAAATGGCAACTTGGTCTATCAATAACTCCTTATGGTTAGGAAAAGAGTTTTTTTGGTAATGAAAGCCTAGAAATCTAAGGGTGGTCCAAATTCCTAATTCCTTATCAATTTGAAATCCCTTACAAGTGTGTTAAGGGTGATTCCTATCCTTGGCTCTCATGAGTATTTCAAGTTCCTTCATTCGGGTTACGATATGATGAACGAATTGAAGGTCTATGGATGTTTGTGGCACCTGCTCGGCTTCGAGGTAGGTTACGGCTTCCTTTTGGTAGACTCCGGTTGAACTTACATATTCATGTATTAGAAGAAACAGAGAATGCATGTATAGGTATTGGAGATTTGGGATGGATTCTTAGGTTGGTACTGTCATGTGACGTTTTTGTTTGGGCTTGTAGCCTGTAGATTCCTTAGGATCCTTGTGTTGGTTTCCTTTGAATATCAGTGTATTGTATGTGACTTCGAAGTAGTTGTTGTAATTATTTATCTATGTCCCTTGGTGAGAAACTTCTGTAAGATACGCCTAATTGGCTCTATGCTAATAGTGTTGAATCCTATTTGGTTTTGAAATGGGTAAATGCACCTACAATTGTGAAATTGATTCTAGACAAGGTATTAGTGAGGTCATGTAAATAGAAGGTGTATTATCATTTATTAATCATAATAGATAATAAGGAAGTGAGGTAATATTTTACGTGGCTTGATTGTTCTATTGTTGTTGGCTTGATGCCACGTGTTGGTAGTAGATATTGGGGACTATTGTTCCATCGTGATTGTAATGTTGTAGTATCTCACTAGTTGTTGTTGATATGAGGATAAAGTTCCGTATGACTTGTGTAGTCTTTCATGATATTGTTGGCATACCCATGTTGGTACTTATGATATTGATCCGATTATTGATGTTGATACATACATTGCACGTATTCTCATGCTTCATGATATACTGTTGATACACTGTTGGTACTTCATGAAACATTGTGATGAGCTGGACCGGTATTTTTAAATAAGAGCGATGTGAGAGTCTGATATCCGATATTAGTCTCAGAATCATGGGTTGAGTGAGTGCATGGACTCCGCGGGTCCCCCAAGGTGGTGCAGGTGAGAACCCTCCATGGGCAAAAGATCCGGAGTCTCTTCTGTCTATTGGGAAAATATCCGAGACGGGCGACACCTAGACTTCGCGAGTCACTTTGGGTTGTGCTGCCGAGACATGGAGGTATTCCGTCCAGAGTACATGTGTACACAACATTGCACGGTATTGCATTTGCATTCATACATTATTACATTGCATTGCATCCTAGCTTATATTGTGTTGATCTGGTGCCTTGCTTGTGATGTTGGTTTTCGGTTGGATATATTGTGACTTGGTACAATTGGGTTTAGATGCTCTATTTAGGTGATGACGTGTACTTGGTTCCGATTATGGTTGCCTTATACTTGTTAATTTATTCCGTTGGTCGTTCGTAGTACTAGTTATATGTTTCGGCTTACCAAAAGGATGTAGAATAAGGAATATCACAGTGATGAGTTGACTTTTATACTAAAGACGAATGGTATAATAATACAGGCCTAGTGTGAGACTGTTGTGGTATTTATTGGTGGTTTTTAGAGGAGAGTTAAATGACTTAAGAGTCTTGACGTGATAACGAGCAATAAATAGATATGGTACTGATCTAGTTGCTTATCCTGCTTATTCGTGAATTCTTTTACTGATATGTGTTTCTAACCATTGTCGGCCTATGATGCTTACTCAGTACGTTTGATTGTACTGATACTATCCTTGCTACATCCCTTTTGGGGTGCAGAGTGTTTTAGGTGATTGACTGCGACAGGTTTGGAAGATGCACAGTACATATCTTGGAGGTCTCCTCCCACTACATTCCGAGATGGAGGTAGAGTCAGAGAGTTTATGTTATATCCCGTATTTTCGTGTATTCGGGAAAATTCAGAATAATTTTGATTTGTAAGGAATAAGGTCATATGTTGGTTTGAATTAATAAATGTGTGTGTTTTTCATGAAAAATATTGGTGTAGAAACTCCGAGGGAGGCCAAGGGCAAAAATTGGAATTTTGAAAATTAGTTTCGGGAATTATAAAATAAGGATTTTAATCCATTGGGCCAAATAATTAAAAAGAAAAGAATGAGGCCCAAAGGGGGCATGGGTGGCCGGCCATATGGATAGCCCAACCCATGGTCCCTTAATAATTTCCATGTGCTTAAATTGGTCTTAAATAATAGAAGTTTCAAGAGAAAGAATAGAAGGAGAAAAACAAAGAAGATAAGAAGAGCAAGAGGGAGGCATTCGGCCATACCCCTCCATTTTACCCCCTTGAAATCTTGCTTCCAAAATTGTTTTCTTGTGGTATTTATACTAATTCAAGGTCCCTCTACAACATGGTGCAATTGTTTGGGAGAATAGAGCACTAGTTCCTTCAAAATGACAACATGTTTGGGTGAAGAAGATTGGAGAAAAAGGTAAGAATTTATTCCATGTTATTGTGTTATGAAGGTTTGTTTGTGTTATAGTATATTGAAATGGGTAGAATTCATGAAAACATGGAAGTTTGCAAAGTGGGTATAAAGTGTAGTATGTGGTCGTGTGTATATGTGTTGTATGCATGTGATGAGTTGAAGTTTATATTGTATTCTAGTTGTGTGTATGATGGAATCCATATTGAGAATGAAAGTTGAACGAATTTGATGGAAGATGGAAAATGTATATGTGGCCGTGTGATGTTTGAGGTTTGGAATGAGAATGAATTAATTTGGCTTGACATGTTAGTTGTGTTATTGTGATGCTTGCAATGCAAATGAAGATGAAATGATATAAGTTTGCATTGAAATGGAATGTAGAAGTTTATGTCGTTTTAGTATGATTTTATGACATTATGAAAATGGAGTTGTTAAGGTGAAAATTATGATGATTGTTGATGAATTTGGGATATGGAAGCATATTATGAATAAGTATGTTAAAGATTACAAGTTTTGAATGAATTATGACTTTGGTGGAAAGTTGTATATTTTGTATATCGAATTTATATTTCGTACAAATGATATGAAGTGTTTCCAAATTATATTGAGATGATTTTGGTTAATGATGAATGTGAAATCCTTGAGACTTGTTTGGAAATTTGAAATTTGAAATGGAAGTATTGCTTTATGTAGAAAAGAAGAATATTGACGTTAGAACCATTTTGATGTGATTCGTGATAACTTTAGTATTGTGGGTTGTGTTGTTGATATTTATTGAGCCGAGCTAAGCCTCGGGGATGTTATAAAACTCATATTTTGTTGGAAAGTGACCATATGTTCAAAACTTTTGGAAAAGTAATCGATTTGCTCCAAAACCTCCATGTATGATTCCATAGACCCCAAATGTCCGTGATTCATGTCCGCCACCTCGACTTGACCCGAGGTGGGCCCTCTAACTCCGAGACTCTTTTGTTTGTTCTATTAGTCTCATTTTGTATAATGTCGGCAAAGGATTTTCGTTTGTGAATTTGGCTATCGAAAAATAATATTTTGATTGCCACGATATCCTAAATTATATTTTGAACCATACTTACCATTTTGGAAATACTTTTGTGAAATGAACCCCGTTTTGATTAATTGTTCGAACTATTTTGACTAATGAGTCAACATATGATTTTATCAAGTTTGCAAGAGTATTTTGATATATAAATTGCATTGTTTGCTCACGACTCCGCTCGTGCCCTTATTATGATTTCGTCCACCGGTTCCCGGGCCGGTTATGGTTCGTGCGCCCTATGATAAATTCGGCCGTATGCTGTGTTACGGTTCCCGAGGCCTCGCCATAGGGCCGGGTTCCGTTTGGAGTTATGCTGTGATATGGCTGGTGATATGTTATGCTGATATGTGTGTTCGGGGATGTACGGAGATTTAAAACTTCTGGTGTTATGCTGTGTGTGGCACCTGCGTCGGAGGGGTGACCACGTTCCTGAGATTTGCATGATTTTTATCTGCATTATGTACATATGTTTTTGGTACAGATTTTGATATACTGGTCAGTATTCCCCTTTTTGTATCCTGTTTGTTTTCAGTTGTGGTTTACACTTCTGCACTCTATGCTATACATACTCAGTACATCTTTCGTACTGACCCCCTTTCTTCGGGGGCTGCGTTTCATGCCCGCAGGTACAGACGTTGGTGATCCACCACTGTAGGCTCCCCGTCCTGCTATTACAAAGTACTCCTTTTGATTCGGAGCCCATATGTCGGTATATATCTTTTGTGATGTAATTGTTCCTGTATATTTGACTATTTGGGGTACGGCGGGGCCCTGTCCCATCCCATGTTTTGGTTTTGTATTTGTAGAGGCCTGTAGTCATATTTGTGGGTCGAGGGTCCTGTATGTGTCTGTTTGATTACGATCTATGTCTTAATGCGGTCCGTCTGTTGTGGTGGCCAAAATGGCCCTTATGTCTATATTTGTACATATGATCGGCGATGTGCATTCCGCCGCTTCTATCTGTTCCGATATGATATTTTGGTATGCACGACCGCTTAAGACCAGTTTTGATTTAAATTATGTTTAAAATAACTATTGTGAACTTTGAGCTAAGTTTGGATATGATAATTGGATATGTAAGTCTGGCTGGGTGCCCAAGTAGGGTGCCAGTCGTGGACCACGGGGTTGGGTCGTGACAAAAGTGGTATCAGAGCGGTTTGTCCTCGGAATGTCTACAGGCCGTGTCTAGTAGAGTCTTGTTTATCGGTGTGTTGTGCACCACATCTATAAACAGGAGGCTACAGGACATTTAGGGTGTTGCCTTTCTTTGATTCTTAGATCGTGCGATAGAGCCAGCTGTAGGAAATGAATTCCTTCTTTCTAACCCTTGATTGCAGCTGGATAGCGGTATCGACGTAAGACAACGACTGCTGATATTGGAAGCTACACAGTACTCAGGTAAGCAATGGTATGAAAGACGTATGCTGGGTAAGGTATTCTGAAGTACGATTAAAACATAAAGTCGGACATTGAAAAGAGAAATAAACGGGAAAGTGTAGCAGGTACAGTTTGAATTGGGCATGTGAGGTAAGCCTCGACATCTGTATACTTCTATCTGTAATTGTTAGCCCCGTGTGGCTATGATGTGATATGATATGATATGTATATACGTATATGTGTTGGCCCTGTGAGGCATGATTGGTATTTCCTGTGTATAGGTTTTGGGATAGTAAGAAATACAGAGGAACCTCTGCCCAAATTTTACTAGAAATACGAAAAGGGAAATGAGATATAAATTCTTAACCTGTCTTGAAGGTCGATACCGATATGATAAATCTATTATGGTGGATTAAAAGTTTAAGAGGTACCCTCCATGTTATTTGTAAGAAGTATTACCCTTATCGGGAAAAAAATTCTATCTCGAGGAAGTATATACGAGTAGCAAATTCGTAACCTATTTGGAGGGACCAGAAATATGTTCCAACCCGTTTTGTTTTAGCACAGCCCATGTGAAGGGCAAAAATGTCCGACGACCAAGTTTCCTCTAATTGAAAGAATACAAAGCGTATGACAAGCAGTCGGGAACTGAGCGGTTCGCTCTCGACTCCAATATATGGATATATATATATATAAATGTGGAGGTAATTATGTGAATTAAGTACTAAAAGATTCCGCGAGGTTCGTCGGACTCTAGCTTTCTTTTGCTGGTGGTCGGAAGATATCCTACAGTAATATTTTATTAGCTTTTTCTCGACTAATTGGAGATGGAATTTGTGGAATATGAATTTAAACTCGTGGGCTGTCTGAAATTATATATATACGCATGAAGATAAATATTGAGGATTTACAAGGGGCGACACGGTAATCATAAAGTCAGAAAAGTAATAGAATTCTCGTTAGGCCGGGGTGGGACCCACTACGAGGACATTTTGAAAAGTTGTTAAGGCCTCGATTTGTCTTAAATTACGTGACAAAGGCTGTGTGGGGCAATCGGTGCAATTATACCGGCCTTAACGTGCCTAAATTCATTAAAGTTGTAAGGTTAAGCGTGCCAGGGCCAGAGCAATTCTGGGATGGGTGACCCTCTAGGAAATGTACAAAATATTTCGCAAACTTAGATATGAGAGACGAATAGGAAATTCTGGGTAACCAAAAGGGAATTAGGATGTGTGATATGGCTAGAAACTTTATAGGGGCCACACGAGCTGAGACGGGTTAGATTGCTAAAAAGGGAAGGAAAAGCAGCGCAACTCCGCAACTAGGGTAAGAATGAATAAGTGATTGAAGATGTATTGTAAAATCAATGGTAGTGATATATATATGTATGTGTAGGGCCCCCATTTATGACCGTGTCGATTGAGTGGCGAACCCTAATAGCCATTGTTGTAATATATGGAAAACATTAACCGAACAGAATTTATGAGACAAAGCGAAAGGTATGGCACAGATGTTACGGAATAAACTAATATTCATTTTTCTACCAGTTGAGATTGGAAGATTCTAATACGACGATGTTGGGAAAGAGAAGAGAATGATTGAGTGGAAGGTAATCCAAAATGTCAGAAAGAGTGAACCGTAAGAAACGTAATTAAGCAGAACCCCTAAAAGAGTCAACGGGTAAAGCCCGAGAATTATTTGCGAAAACAAACTAAAATGCAGTAGTGCAGGACAAAGGAAACCTATGGTATGGAATGATGAATCATGTGCATATCAAGTAATTCGAATATCGAGAAAAACAGAACGACAGATAAGGAATGGGTATGAAAGAAGGAATAACTTGGCTAAATCATCCAATGAGGAAGGATACGATTATTAAAAGATAAATTGCTATGTTAATTACGATATCTGAGTGTCAGCTATTGGATAAGATTGCGTGCTATGTAATTATGATTCTGTTGGGGTTTCGTACGAAGATAACCAAGTTGTAGATTAGAAAGAAAAGATACGAATATGGTGTAAGTATAACCCCAAAGAGGGGTAACGAAGGAGAGTGAGCAAAGTAAGTATACCTGAAAACAACTGACATACAGAAGACTGAAGCGATAAAGGACTAGCCTAGGCCTTCGACATCGACTGAAATATGTAGTTGTCTGGAAATGGTCGGATTATAACCTATGTTCCCCGGCAGCTCAGACTGCACGAGGGAAAATTATTTCGCTCATGAATTGGAATTAGCTACGGTGACTCATGCTTTAAAGATACGGCGACATTACTTACACAGGGTCCGCATTGATATTTACACTGACCCTAAGAGCTTTCAGTATATATATATATATTTTAAGAAAAAGGAGCTGAATTCGCTAAAGAAAAGATGGTTCGAATTATTGAAAGATTATGATGTTAATATTTTGTGCCACCCTAGAAGGGATAACGTTGTGACAAACGCACTTAGTCGTGAACCTATGGATGGCATTGACCGGCGTACGTTCGGCAACAAAGAATTGGTTTGTAAAACTTATCAGTCGGCTAGCCTTGGAGTCCGTTTGGTCGGTTCTGAAGATATCAAAATTTTCGTCCGAGAAGTTGCAGAATCATCGATTATGGAGAGGTAAAAACAATGTCAGTTTGAGGAGTCTATTTGGTATGGTAGAGAGACGACCTTCAACAATGAAAAAGACCCAGTTCGAGGTTTCACCTGATGGGTATGGTTATACGAAGGCAGACTATGTGTGCCCGACATCGTAGGGCTGCAACGGCCAATTCTGAGCGGAGCGCATAATATTCGGTATTCTGTTTATCCTGAATCTACTAAAGTGTACCATGATCTCGGATGCCTATACTGATGGAATAGTATGAGACAGGACATCGCAAGGCTCGTTGCCCAGTGCCCGAATTGTCAACAAGTCAAAATTTAGCATCAGAAACCGGGTGGACTGTTTCAGGAAATAGAATTCTGATTTGGAAATGGGAGATCATTAATATGGATCTCATTACGGGTTTGTCTCGCACCCCGCGAAAGTATGATTTCCCTATAGGGTATTGTTAATAGGCTGACAAAACCAGTCCATTTCCTTTCCGTCGGAACCCCCGATTCAGCTGAGGATTATACCAGACTATATGTCTTAAAGGAATAGTGAGACTCCATGGAGATCCCATATTTATTGTCACTGACAGAGGTACTCAGTTTATGACTAAGTTTTGAAGATTTGTTTTCAGGAAGGATTAGGGGCTCAGATAAGTTCGAGCTCAGTATCCCAACCTCAGAGCAATAGACAGGCCGAGTACACTGTACAAACGCTAGAAGATATGCTGCGGGCCTGCATTATTGACTTCGTAGGCAGCTGGGATGATCGTCCACCATTGATCGAGTTTGCTTATAATAACAACTACTATTCTAGCATCCAGATGGCCCCTATGAGGCTTTGTATGGCGGAGAATTCGGGTCACTGATCGGTTAGTTTGATATTGGCAAAACAGAATTAGTCGGTCCAGATATAATCCAGCAGACCGTTGATAAAGTAAAACTTATCTGAGGGAGACAAGTAGCAACTTAGAGTCGGCAGAAATCGTGTGCTGATATACGACGTCGACCCTTGGAATTTCAGCTCAGTGATTGGGTGTTTTTGAAAGTATCAACTATGAAAGGTGTAAGGTGATTCGGCGAAAGAGTAAGCTCAGTCCACAATATATCGGACTTTATTAGATTGTTCGAAGAATTGAGAATGTCACTCACGGGCTAGATCTACCATCTGATTTGGTAACGGTACATCTGGTACTTCATGTATCCATGCTCCGCAAATGTGTCGGTAATCCTCCCAGAATATTTCCAACAAAAGATATTCAAGTGACGGAAGAGTTGTCTGATGAAGAATAATATGTAATTAGTCTGGATCGCCAGGTACAGAGATTACGCGCTAAAAATGTACCTCCTATTAAGGTATTGTGGCAAAACAATAATGGAGAAGCATTGACCTTGGAAAGAGAGGACGGAATGGAAAAAAAAAAAAGGAAGTGTCCTCACTTGTTTCTTACGCCCATAGGTAATCTAAACTTCTTAGTTGGCTATATTCAAAGATGAATGTGTATCAATTGTGTTGACCATAAAAAGAAACTCCCCTGAAGTAATTACGGACCCTATAAGACTAATCTAACATTCGAGGACGAATGTTCTAAAGGGGGGAGAATGTTATATCCCGTATTTTCGTGTATTCGGGAAAATTCAGAATAATTTTGATTTGTAAGGAATAAGGTCATATGTTGGTTTGAATTAATAAATGTGTGTGTTTTTCATGAAAAATATTGGTGTAGAAACTCCGAGGGAGGCCAAGGGAAAAAATTGGAATTTTGGAAATTAGTTTCGGGAATTATAAAACAAGGATTTTAATCCATTGGGCCAAATAATTAAAAAGAAAATAATGAGGCCCAAAGGGGGCATGGGTGGCCGGCCATATGGCTAGCCCAACCCATGGTCCCTTAATAATTTCCATGTGCTTAATTGGTCTTAAATAATAGAGGTTTCAAGAGAAAGAATAGAAGGAGAAAAACAAAGAAGATAAGAAGAGCAAGAGGGAGGCATTCGGCCATACCCCTCCATTTTACCCCCTTGAAATCTTGCTTCCAAAATTATTTTCCTGTGGTATTTATACTAATTCAAGGTCCCTCTACAACATGGTGCAATTGTTTGGGAGAATAGAGCACTAGTTCCTTCAAAATGACAACATGTTTGGGTGAAGAAGATTGGATAAAAATGTAAGAATTTATTCCATGTTATTGTGTTATGAAGGTTTGTTTGTGTTATAGTATATGGAAATGGGTAGAATTCATGAAAACATGGAAGTTTGCAAAGTGGGTATAAAGTGTAGTATGTGGCCGTGTGTATATGTGTTGTATGCATGTGATGAGTTGAAGTTTATATTGTATTCTAGTTGTGTGTATGATGGAATCCATATTGAGAATGAAGTTGAACGAATTTGATGGAAGATGGAAAATGTATATGTGGCCGTGTGATGTTTGAGGTTTGGAATGAGAATGAATTAATTTGGCTTGACATGTTAGTTGTGTTATTGTGATGCTTGCAATGCAAATGAAGATGAAATGATATAAGTTTGCATTGAAATGGAATGTAGAAGTTTATGTCGTTTTAGTATGATTTTATGACATTATGAAAATGGAGTTGTTAAGGTGCAAATTATGATGATTGTTGATGAATTTGGGATATGGAAGCATGTTATGAATAAGTATGTTAAAGATTAGAAGTTTTGAATGAATTATGACTTTGGTGGAAAGTTGTATATTTTGTATATCGAATGAATATTTCGTACAAATGATATGAAGTGTTTCCAAATTATATTGTGATGATTTTGGTTAATGATGAATGTGAAATCCTTGAGACTTGTTTGGAAATTTGAAATTTGAAATGGAAGTATTGCTTTATGTAGAAAAGAAGAATATTGACGTTAGAACCATTTTTATGTGATTCGTGATAACTTTGGTATTGTGGGTTGTGTTGTTGATATTTATTGAGCCGAGATAAGCCTCGGGGATGTTATATGTATAGGGGAGGTGCTGCCGAAATTTCGGCAGACAAACATGAAGTTAAGTGAATTCTTAAGTTTTGCAATTCCTAATTGGTAACAATGACCAATTGCAGATTTTGGACGAAACGGGAATCGTGTTTGAACGAGCGTAAGAAGTGAGAAAGGTATGTAAGGCTACCCCATTCCTTCTTTTGGCATGTCCTAGGTATACTAGGTCGATATTGGAGCCCCGGGGGCAATTCTGTTCCTTGAAATCCGAAATGGAAATCGAGTACTATTCATTCAATTGAATTGAACTATAAAACTCATATTTTGTTGGAAAGTGACCATATGTTCAAAACTTTTGTAAATGTAATCGATTTGCTCCGAAACCTCCATGTATGATTCCATAGACCCCAAATGTCCGCGATTCATGTCCGCCACCTCGACTTGACCCGAGGTGGGCCTGCTAACTCCGAGGCTCTTTTGTTTGTCTATTAGTCTCATTTTGTATAATGTCAGCAAAGGATTTTCGTTTGTGAATTTGGCTATAGAAAAATAATATTTTGATTGCCACGATATCCTAAATTATATTTTGAACCATAATTACCATTTTGGAAATACGTTTGTGAAATGAACCCCGTTTTGATTAATTGTTCGAACTATTTTGACTAATGAGTCAACATATGATTTTATCAAGTTTGCAAGAGTATTTTGATATATAAATTGCATTGTTTGCTCACGACTCCGCTCGTGCCCTTATTATGATTTCGTCCACCGGTTCCCGGGCCGGTTATGGTTCGTGCGCCCTATGATAAATTCGACCGTATGCTGTGTTACGGTTCCCGAGGCCTCGCCATAGGGCTGGGTTCCATTTGGAGTTATGCTGTGATATGGCTGGTGATATGTTACGATGATATATGTGTTCGAGGATGTACGGAGATTTGAACCTTCTGGTGTTATGCTGTGTGTGGCACCTGCATCGGAGGGGTGACCACGTTCCTTAGCTTTGCATGATTTTTATCTGCATTATGTACATATGTTTTTGGTACAGATTTTGATATACTGGTCAGTATTCCCCTTTTTGTATCCTGTTTGTTTTCAGTTATGGTTTACACTTCTGCACTCTATGCTTTACATCTTTCGTACTGACCCCCTTTCTTCGGGGGCTGCGTTTCATGCCCGCAGGTACAGACGCCGGTGATCCACCACTGTAGGCTCCCCGTCCTGCTATTACAGAGTACTCCTTTTGATTCGGAGCCCATATGTCGGTATATATCTTTTGTGATGTATATGTATCTGTATATTTGACTATTTGGGGTACGAATGGGCCCTGTCCCGTCCCATGTTTTCGTTTTGTATTTGTAGAGGCCTGTAGTCATATTTGTGGGTCGAGGGTCTTGTATGTGTCTGTTTGATTACGATCTGTGTCTTAATGCAGTCCGTTTGTTATGGTGGCCAAAATGGCCCTTATTTCTATATTTGTACATATGATCGGCGATGTGCATTCCGCCGCTTCTATCTGTTCCGATATGATATTTTGGTATGCACGACCGCTTAAGACCAGTTTTGATTTAAATTATGTTTAAAATAACTATTGTGAACTCTGAGCTAAGTTTGGATATGATAATTGGATATGTAAGTCTGGCTGGGTGCCCAAGTAGGGTGCCAGTCGTGGCCCACGGGGTTGGGTCGTGACAGTTTATTTCACTCTAAATTTACTTTAGTCGCTCTTGTATTTGTCTAGACCAGGTCTTGAGAGTCGGAGTGAGTCTTGCAATTATCTAACTATTGTAATCATTTCTGAAATCTTGGGTTAATAAAATTATTTGGTTTCCGCTATTATATATATATATATATATATATATATATATATATATATATATATATATATATATATATATATATATATATATATTGGATTAAAAAAATTATTCTTTACTTGGTTGATGTGTTATTTGATTGAGGGTTCGCCCACCGAGGAGGGAAATGTAGGTGCCCACGCGATCCTAAAATTGGGTCATGACATATATTAATCAAAGACTAGTTCTTCATCTATCACTATCCAAAATCTGAAGGATGCGGATCGGTACTTGGCAATCTTGGTAAGGAACTATTCTTTTAAGCATCTCATAATCATTCCAAGCTGTCATGACCCAATTTCGTTGAGTCGTGCGGGCACCTACCTTTCCCTCATAAGTAGGCAAAACCTCATCCCAAAATTCATAAAACATAAGTAAGCGAAAGTAAATCGAATAACGTAAGTTTCACAATAATAATATAAATAAGTGCGGAAGTAATGATAATCCAACCTTAGTATCTGGTCTATTCATACTAGAGCTCTACTAAACACTACAAGTCTGAATAACACAATAAGTCTCAAATGATGTCTCGAAATAGAAATAAGACATGATTAATAAGAGGAATCTTCGGGCAGCGGTTGTCATGATGCTCACCCTAAATAGACTCGACAGCAAACTCGAAAATCAGCCACGAGGAGATGAATTTAAACCTGACGAGTACTCTGCGTCCATAAAAGAATGTAGCAAGTGTAGGTCACTACAAACAAGTACTGGTATGTATCATAGGGCCAACTAAGACTAGCTAACATATATGATGACAATAAAGTTAGATAAACACGTAAATTGTAAGGTACAAGTCATCATTAAAAAAGTATCCACAATACGAATCATAGCCTATACTATAGCGTCTAAACCCGATTGTACCAAGTCTTAGTATATCAACTCTGAATCCATTAATCGCATTACATATCACGCATCTAAGCCCAATTGTGCCAAGTCTCAGTATGTCAACTCGGAATCCATCAATGACAATACATATCACACATCTAAGCCTAATGTCACAACCTATTTTTCCTAAGCCACGTGGGCACTTTCCTGCCCCCCTCGGTAAGCAAACCCTTGACCTAACAATAAATAAAGTCATACCTAATCAAGCGGAAGAGAATGGATAAGTAAGTCTCACGATAGTGCGGAATAATAATAATACCCCCAGGGTCTAGTCTGAATAACACAAGAACTATCTAAGAGGGAAATAATACAAATCTGGAACAATAATACATAAGTATCTATGTCACTGAAGAGAATAGGACATAAAGATAGAAGAGTCTTCAAGGCAGCGAACGGCCATGCTCACCCTGGAAACTCGGAGAAATGCTGAAGCGACTATCAGTCACGCATCACGGAAGTGGATCCGACCTGGTACTATGCATTCATAAAGGAATGCAGCAAGTGCAAGTCAGTACAAAACAACAGTACTGGTAGGCATCATCAGCCGACTAAGGATAGCTAACACAATCTGGATAATAAGGCAGATAAGCAGAAAAACCAACAAGTATAAGCCAAATAAAATCAAATCCAAGTACACGTCATCGCCTAAGTAAAGCATCTAGTCCCAAATGTGCCTAGTCTGAATGTATCGAGTTCGAATCCAATATCACAAGTGCAATACCAAACATCTCAAAGTCTAGCCATAATGCAATGCAATGCGATAGTGTATGAATACAATGTAATGTCATTCAAATGTTGTGCACACATGCATTCCGGAAGGAAAAGTCGATATATCGGTAGCATAACCCAGTGTGATTCGCTAAGCCTAAGTGTCACCCATCCCAGATCTTTGCCCAACAGACATACGGGATCCTAGATCTTTTCCCACGGGGGGCTCTCACCGGTACCAATCTGGGGCACACGCGGAATACATTCACTCACTCAATCAACGAATCCAGAACTATCATCGGACATCGGCCATCTCATGCCACTCAAGTAAAACCGAGCCCAGATCATCAAGTGATTCATCAAATATCATCAGTATCTCAACGGTGTATCATGAAAATGAGAGTGCGTGCAATGCATGTATCAACATCAATAATTATGCTTAATATCACAAGTACCAACAATGGCTACTCCAATAATATATCTGAATCACAAATACCAACAGTGGGTATGCCAACAATATATTCGAATCAAAATACCAACAGTGGGTATGCCAACTGTCTATCCGAATAACAAATACCAACAGAGGATATGCCAACAATATCGAAATCAAGGTGATAAAAAGAATCCAACATCTATCTACAACTCATAGCATCAAGCCAACGCAGTAGAATAATCAAATCACAAAATAACGGGGTAGCTAGCCCCAAACACACAACAAGGCCCAACCTAAGGGAATATCCAACCCAACTACATACCTGAAGGTTCACATGCTGTCTCCGACAATATAATCTAAATATGTGCTTCGCTATACGAAGTCTCACTAAGGGTAAGCCATAACCTACCTGGATGGCCGAACCGCAACACCAACAACTCGCTCATTTGCCTTGCTTTTCCTCTGAAACTCAAAACCAAAGTAGTCTAAGTATAATCGGAATCTAGATTAGAAATCGTGAAGAATGATACTAATATTGCTACTATTTAATTTAGGTCAATTCTTACCCTTGAAACTGGAGAAACAGGCCCACAAGGGCAAAATGAAAAATTCGGGAGCAAAATATCAAATTAAGCACTAGGTGATCATAACCCAACCACTAATTGCTAAATTAACTCATAGATTCACCCTATTTCGAATTCGAAGAAAAACCCCTAATTTGGGTATAAACCCTAACTCTTTGATTTCGAAATTCAATACTAGAAATGGAAGATATATGATTAACAAGCTTAGATTCATCAAAATCTAACATAAACCCCATCAATTTCATCATTAATAAGCCCAGAGAAAATGTTCATCAAAACACTCTTCCAACTTCCATTACTAAGGGATTATTAAAGGAAAAAGGGAATCTATGATAATTATGATTAAAGGAAGAGTAAAGGAATTAGCAAGATTTACCTCCAAGAATATTCCTAGAATGTCTTCAAGAACATTTGCCCAAAGCTGTAATTTCGAAATGGGAGTAAATGAGAGTCTAAAGGCTTTTAACACTTCATTAATTATACACACTGCCCGTCATCCGCTTTGGCGACACTGGGACCGCCCAGTGGTGCCGCTTCAGCGGTTACTCGACCGCTTCAGTGGTGAAGGTAAATATCCTTGGACCGCTGTCGCGATGTTAGTGCCGCCAAAGCGGGCACTAGATACAAGAAACTTACCCAAGTTTCACCATTTGATCCGATTTTTCAGACCAGTTCTTGAGGGAATCTGCTCACATACCATACACATAGACACACATAAAAACACGCTACGAACGAGCCCGTGGCCTTATAATTCCCAACGGAGGTCTTGTTGACCGAATCAAACCCCGATGCCTTAACTCCAATTTTCCAACCCAAGTCCCAAAATGCATCCGAGTGCATTCAGAATCGAACCAAATACATATACAAGTTCTAAATGACCATCCGGACCTCTTGGAATTGATGGAATTTGAAAAAGGTCTGTTACCCAAAAGTCAACTTTGGGTCAAACATTTTTCACTTTAAGCCTAAATTTACAAAAGTTGCCCGAATCCGGTCTAGACACCTCGAAAAGCATGTCAACAGTCTCTTCGAGTAAAAAATGAGCTAATCAGTGCTCAAGAAAGGGTGAAAATGTCGAAAAGGCTATAACAACCAAACGGGTCGTTACATCAGATAACAATTGAACCGTCGCTCATCCTCGAGTGAGGAAAAGAAGGAAAGCGGGGAATTGCCTGAATCAGTGAACAACTGGGGATATCGGCTAGGCATGTTACACTCGGTCTCCCAGGTGGCCTCCTCAACAGGACGGTGCTTCCATTGCACCTTCACAAAGCAATCTCCTTCGACCTCAACTTTCGAACCTGCCTATCCAAGATCACGATAGGCTCCTTCTCATAAGTTAAATTCTCATCAAGAAATATAGAATTCCAATGAACAATGTAGATACCGTCGGCATAGTACTTCTTCAGCATCGAAACATGTAAAATCAGATGAACTCCCGCCAAGCCTAGCGGCTAAGCTAACTCTTAAGCTACATTGCCCATACGATCAACAATCACAAATAAACCAATTTACCTGGGGATCAACTTGCCCCTCTTACCAAACCTTATAACACCTTTCATGGGTGAAACCTTCAATAGGACCTGGTCGTTAATAGCAAACTCTAAATCCCGGATCTTCCGTTCCGCATACATCTCTTGTCGAATCTGAGCGGCCTAAAGCTTGGCCTGAATAATATTCACTCTATCAAGGGACTCTCTCAACAAATCGGACTCCAAGGTCGAGCCTCGAGCCCATCAAACCAAGCAATCAGAGATCTATATCTTCTACCATACAAAGCCTCAAAAGGCGCCATGCCAATACTCGAATGATAATTGTTATTGTACGGAAACTCCACCAAGGGCAAGTGTTGATCCCAATGACCACCAAAATCAATAACACACGCTCTCAACATGTCCTCAAGCACCCGAATGATCTGCTCGAATTGGACATCAGCTTGGGGATGAAACGTTGTACTGAGATGCAATCGGGTACTCAACTCCTCATGAAACGCACTTCAAAATCGGGAAGTGAAAATAGTACTCCGATCAGATACACCAGAAATAGGAACCCCATGCAACCTCACAATATCCCGAATGTGCATCTTGGCTAACTTCTCTGCGATATATGAAACTTGAACAGGAACAAAGTGAGCAGACTTACTCAACCGATCCACTATCAATCAAATAGAATCAAACTTCCTAAGGGTCTTGGAAAGACCTGTGACAAAATCCATGGTAATCCTCTCCCATTTATACTCGGGAATGGGCATCCTCTGAAGCACCCCACCGGGTCGCTAGTGCTCATACTTTACCAGCTGATAATTCCCACACTTAGCCATAAAAACAACTATATCTCTTTTCATCCGATGCCACCAAAAGTGCTGTCTCAAATCACGGTACATCTTAGTTACCCCTGAATGAATGGAATAGCAAGAGCTATGAGCCTCAGATAAGATCAACTGAATTAAATCATTAACACAAGGAATGCACACGCATCTTCTAGTGCTCAGGATGCGCTTAGAATCAATCACGGCCTCCTTAGCCTTACCTCTCAAAACTCTATCTCGAATCTTGCTCAACTGAGCATCCTCAAACTAATGAGTCCAGATCCGATCCAATAAAGACGACCTCACCTCTATGTAAGCCAAAATCATGCTCGGGGCTGAAATATCAAGACAGACGAAATTGTTGGCCAGAGTCTGAACCTCCATAGCTAAGAGACGCCTAGAAACAATCAATCGAGCTAAACTCCTCATTCACTGCCTTGTGACTCAAGGCATCAGCCACCACATTGGCTTTCCCAGGATGATACAGAATAGAGATGTCATAGTTCTTCAAGAGCTCCATCCATCACTACCTGGAATTAAGATCTCTCTAGGTAAACACATGCTGAAGACTACAATGATCGGTAAAAACCTCATAATGAACACCGTACAAATAATGCTTCTAAATTTTCAAAGCGAAGACCACGGCCAATAACTCCAAATCATGGGTAGAGTAATTCTTCTCATGAATCTTCAACTGACGGGAAGCATAAGCTATCACTCTACCCTCCTGCATCAACACAGCACCCAAGCCCATACGGGAGACATCACAATAGATAGCGAAATCCTTACTCTCCATGGGTAATGCTATGATCGGGGTTGTAGTCAAAAAAAGCTTGAGCTTTTAAAAGCTCTCCTTACAATCATCTGTCAATTGGAAGGGAACATCCTTCTGAGTCAATCTGGTCAAGGATGGAGCGATAGCAGCAAAATCCTTCAAAAAGCGACGTAGTAACTGGCCAAACCCACAAAACTACGAATCTCGATAATAGTAGTTGGCCACGCCCAACCCCTCAAAGCCTTAATTATTTATAGATCAGCCATAATCCCATCCTTAGACACAATATGGCCCAAGAATGCTATAGACTCCGACCATAACTCACACTTAGGAAACTTAGCAAACAAGCTATGTTACTTCAACAACCCAAGAATAGAACGAAAATGGCTCTCATGCTCCTCTCTATTCTTGGAATACACCAAGATGTCATCCATAAATACAATCACAAAGGAATCAAGAAAGGGCCTAAAGATGTCATTCATCAAAGTTATAAATGCAGTCGGGGCATTGGTAAGCCCAAAAGACATCACAAGAAACTCATAATGGCAATATCTCGTCCAGAAGGCTATCTTCACAATATGCTTTGCCCTTATCTTCAACTGGTGATAGCCGAAACGCAAATCAATATTCAAAAATATAGAAGCACCCTAAAGCTGGTCAAATAGATCATCAATATGATGCATAGGACAATTCTTCCGAATAGTGACCTTGTTCAACTGGTGGAAATCAATACACATTCTCATGGTCCTATCTTTCTTTTTCACAAATAACACAGGGGCACTCCAAAGGGAGACGCTCGGTCTAATGAACCCCTTGCTCAATAATTCCTGTAACTGCTCCTTAAGTTCTCTTAACTAAGCAGATGCCATCTGATACGGCAGAATAGAAATAGGACGAGTGCTCGGATCCAAGTCAATACAGAAATTAATGTCGCGATTGGGTGGCATGCCCGATAGATCCGACGGGAATACCTCCACGAACTCGTTCACAATTAGAATAGACTCAAGGGGTGGAGATGCAACAGTCGTATCACGAACATGAGAAAACTAAGCTAGACACCCCTTACTTACTAACTTCTTTACCCGAAGGAAGGAAATAATCTTCTTCGGAGAGGGACTAGAAGTACCTCTCCACTCAAGCTTAGGAATGCCTGGCATAGCTAAGGTGACTTTCTTTGCATGACAGTCCAAGATCGCGTGATAAGGAGAAAGCCAGGACATTCCCAATATAATATAAAAGTCCACCATATCAAGAATCATCAAATCTACCCAAGTGTTATACCCTATAAAAGTAACCAAGCAAAATCGGTAGGCTCGATCCACAATCACAGAATCTCCGATCGGAGTACACACTTGAACAGGTATATCCATGCTATCACAAGGCAAATCCCAACCAATGGCATGAAATGCAGATACATATGAATAGGTGGATGCAGGATCAAATAACACAGATGCTGCTCTATGACAGAAATAAATGGTACCTGAAATCACAGGATCTGAGGCCTCTACCTCGGGCCTACCAGGAAATGAGTAACAATAGGTTCCACCACGCCCAGTCTGGGATCCCCCTCTCGTACCTTGAGAACTACCTCTAGCTGGCAGGGAACCACCTCTAGAACCATGAGAAGTACTGCCGCTTGACTGAGCACTACCTCTTTGAGAAGTCCCAGCTTGACCATCAGATGATATAGGAGTCCTTGGTGGCTGATAATCCCACCTGGGTCGAGGACATCTCCTAGCAATATCCCAACCTCTCCACAAGAATAACAGGTAACAGGAGGCGAAGGCTGAAATACGGAATCTGAAGACCCGGATGAAGCAGCCCTGCCAATTGGTCTGGAGAATGAACTCTCAGGAGCTCTCTGCCTGGGTGGCTCACTAAGGGAAGCCCGTAACGCTGAATATGCAGGACGTCCGGAATATGACTGATGTGACCTCAAAAACTGACCGGCGCCCCTCGAACCAAAGCTACTATAACTACTAGTGTGACGCTGTATCTTATGACTACCACCAAAAACACGTGCCTTAGTACCCTCAACCATGGAAGCATTCTTGATAATGGACTGGAAGGAAGCCTTCATAGACTCCATCTGAAAATAAGAAATTTGTAGAGAGTCCACTAGTTCCCCAATAAAATGCCTGATCCTATCGGCCTCAGTAGGTATCAACGCAGTAGAATAACGGGATAGATAAAGGAAACGAGTCACATAGGACTCCAACGACATGCCCCTTTGCTCAAGGTGCAAGAACTCCTCCCTACACACCACTTGCAAGGACCGGGGCACATGCTTCTCAAGGAAGGCCCAGTAGAACTGAGTCCAATTCAAAAGAAGGGAACCCTCTGGTCTGCACGCTATAAAATACCTCCACCAAGTTTTCGCATCATAGAGAAACTGGTAGGACACATAATCAATGGCATGGGTCTCCACTATCCCCATAAGGTGCATCAACTCATGCTTATCAAGAATAAACTCATAAGCAACCTCAGACGAAGTACCAGAGAACCTCGGAGGCTCTAACTTCCGAAAACTCTCAACAAGGTCCTGATAAGAAGCAGTCATAACAGCGCCCTCCATGGGACTAATATCATCACCAGGAGCGCATATCGCATCAATGCGAGGAGCCATAGCTGCGGCTGGATGTGCTGCCCGCGTAGGTCCCTGCTCTGGGGTCTGCGCCCTAACCCTATCCTGTGAACCCCCGACGAGAGTAGTAACACCGGCTGCTTCCTGCTGGGTATCAAGATGAAGTAACACCCTGGCTATAGTATCCTGCATGGCCTGACCAGAAGTAACCTCAGGCTGTGTCTGTGCTCGAGCCACATCATCGGGCTTAGGAGAAGACGATCTCTCTCAACGCTGTCCTACCGTAGGAGCCCTGCCCTTAGCTGGGGCAGCCCCGCAGCCTCTCGTTCTACTGCATCCTCTGACTGTCGCTCGCCCTCGAGTGCCTGCCGTAGCTGCGGGCTCTGGCACCTGACCTCGAGCCATAGTAGCTCAAGTCCTCACCATCTGTAAGAGAAGAGATAAGAGTCAGACACCAATTTGATCTTTCCAGATACCAATTTGAATCAAGTAGCACGAAAGAAAGAAAGTGAGATTCCTTAAATGTCCTATAGCCTCGTGCAAATAAATACGGAGCTCGTCGTACCGATTCATGAGACTCTACTCGATACACTTTTGTATTATAAACCGGGTAACCTAGGGCTCTAATACTAACTTGTCATGACCTATTTTGCCTAAGCCGCACGGGCACATACCTTTCCACCTCAGTAAGCGAACCCTCAACCCACCAATAAATAAAGTCACAATACATAACTAATCAAGCAAAAGAGAATGGATAAGTAAGTCTCATGATAGATATATATAAAATAAGATAGTACGGAATAATAATAATACCCCCAGGGTCTAGTCTGAATAATACAAGAGCAATCTAAGAGGAAAATAATACAAGTCTAGAATAACAATACATAAGTGTCTATGTCTCTAAAGAGAATAGGACATAAAGATAGAAGAGTCTTCAAGGCAGTGAACGACCATGCTCACCTCGAAAACTCAGAGAAAATACCGAAGCGACTATCAGCCACGCGTCACGGAAGTGGATCTAACCTGATACTCTGCATTCATAAAGGAATGCAGCAAGTGCAGGTCAGTACAAAACAACAGTACTGGTAGGCATCATTGGCCGATTAAGCATAGCTAACACAATCCAGATAATAAACCAGATAAACCAATAAGTATAAGCCAGATGAAATCAAATTCAAGTACACGTCATCGCCTAAGTAAAACATCTAATCCCAAATGTGCAAAGTCTCAATGTATTGAGTCCAAATCCAATATCACAATACAATAACAAACATCTCAAAGTCAAGCCATAATGCAATGCAATGTGATAGTGTATGAATGCAATGCAACGCCATGAAAATATTGTGTACACATGTACTCCAGACGGAAATATCGACATCTCAGTAGCACAACCCAATGTGACTCGCGAAGGCTATGTGCCACCAGTCTCGGATATTTGCCAAATAGACCGACCGAACTCAAATCTTTGCCCACGGGGGGTACTGTTACACTTTGCAGTTTGGTACGTTAAGAAGTTACTAGGCAATAGTTGTCTAATTATGAACATGGGGTTAGTGTTAAGGATATACAAGATTATATATGCTTATGTTATAGTTATGAGGGTTTAAGACCATGTATGAGAGGTATCAAAAGGATTGGAGGTGGATCGAGTGAAAAAGGAAAATTTGGATGAACTGGAAGAAATTGCCCTACGCGTTCGCGATGACTATGGAAATTCAAGACCATAGCGTTGGCGAAGGCCAATTAATTAAGTTAGTTCCACCAACTTTAACCCTTTATATAAAGGGAAAACCCCTCATTTTCATCAGATTTTCCCTAAGAAAACTCAGAAAATAGTTTAGGGGTGAGGATATCACAAAATTGAGTGATTTTCAAGTGGTGGAGTGTTAGTTTGGGTTCGGATAGCGCGCCGTTGTGATTGTAGTATCATTTTGCGGTGGAATTTGGTTTGGATTCTAGGCGAACACTAAAGATATTGCTATTTTAGCAAGAATAAGGTATGAATATCTCCTTATTAATATTACACTTGGTTTATTCATGAAGATAGAGTCATTAACACTACTAAAAAAACGGAAAAAACCGTTGACAAAAACCGACGTCAAGCGTCGGTTTTTTTAACCAAACCGACGGGAAACCGACATTTTAACGTCCGTCGGTTTTCATAGCCTCGCTTTCAGAAAACCGACGGACAACGTCGGTTTTTACCGACGGACAACATCGGTTACGTAGTCCGTCGGGTTTTATTCAAATATTTTTAAAAATTAAAAAAAATTAAAAAAACCGACGGACAGGGTCGGTTTTATTAAATTCGGATTTTTTATCTTATATATAAATAATATATATTTTATGAAAAAAACGACGCACTGCGTCAGTTTTTTATATAATATTTTCATTTTAGTTATAAAACCGACACAGTGAGTCGGTTTTTTTTATAAAATATAAGCATTAATTCCAAAAAACCGACGGACAGAGTCGGTTTCTGGAAAATTTGCAAAATTAATTTCTAGAAAACCGACGGACAGAGTCGGTTTTCTGGAAAATCTGCAAAATTAATTTCTAGAAAACCGACGGACAGAGTCGGTTTTCCGTCGGTTTTCTGGAAAATTTTCAGCATGCAAATCATGCATTTTCTGCAACCACACCTGCACAGAAACCAGTACCAAAAGCTACTCAGAAACCAGTAACAAAAGCTGCTCAAAACTAGCATTAAAATGCTCCAAATCAATTCTAAAAGAGCTACAACACATAAAATCATCCTAAGTAATAATAAAACACATCAAACAGAGTATGGATTACGAGGACCAGGGATAACACAATTTAGGAATATATAGGGACTTGTCATACACATCTCAGGCGGTAGATTATACGGAGTAAGAAATACAGGCCAACAAGAATAGGGTGCAGCCGAAACAGAGTATGGTGTGAAACCATCCGCACACAAACCCAAACGAATGTTTCTTGATTCACTAGCAAAATCAGGATAAGTTCTATCAAAATGTTTCCACGCTTCTCCATCCGATGGATGACACATAACACCAGGTGGCCTTCTATTTTCGCTGTGCCATCTCATGTGAGGAGCAGAACTCGGCGATGCAAACAACCTCTTTAACCTAGGTATAATAGGTAAATAATGCATCGCCTTAATTGGAACCGTCTTCCCACTTGGTGTCCGCTTATAACACGCATGTCCACATATTTGACATTCATTTAAATCAACATCTTGCTTATAGAACAACATACAACCGTTTGGACAACAATGAATTCTATCATACGACAATCCTAATTTGGAAACCAATCTCTTTGCTTCATAGTAACTCTTAGGTATGTCGAATTCCGGACTAACTAGTTCCCCTACAAGCTTAATCATTGAATCCATAGCAGCTTCAGCAACAGTCCAATCTGATTTGATGTTAATCATTCTAACTGCAATAGACAACTTAGAATGCTGACTCCCTACCCAAAGTGGATGATTAGCCTCTTCTAATTCTTTATAGAAGCGCATTGCTTCTTCATTAGGAGGTTCCTCAAAATTTTGCTCAGGTTCAAACCCAGACTGTACGCCAAAAGCATCATTAACCATATCATTAACTCTATCATATTGGACGTGACTATATTCCTGCGACACACTACTTTCACCGACAACCATATTGTAAATTATACCATTGACCCCATCAGTCTCTCCATGATCAGTCCAAACATAATATTTCTACTTAAACCCACGACTATATAAATGAACCCTAACCGCTTCCGGTTTCAAATACTTCATACACCGGCAATGAGAACAAGGACACCTAATTACCCCTTCATTTTGAAAAGGGTAAAGTGTCATTGCATGTGTGATAAACCCATCAACAACTTCAACAAATTCATCATGTACACCCACACGATTACTATTATTCATATTATACATCCACATACGATCCATCTACAAAAATATACCCACAAATTATTGAGGTTATAGAAATATATTATAACTTAAGAATTCTGACTTAAAATATAACTTAAGAAAACACAATCCCAACCATTTCTAACTTTGGATTCTCAATAACAATTCTAACTTTAATAATTTATAAATTCTAACTTTAATATAATTTTGAAAGGCACAATCCCAACTAATTCTAACTTTGAATTCTCAATAACAATTCTAACTTTAATAACTTATGGATTCTAACTTTAATTCTAAAAATTGAAAAGTAAATCTAGTCAAATAAAGTCTACATTTTAGTTTTGAGGTTATAGAAATATTATAACTTAATAATTCTAACATAACTTAATAATTCTAACTTAATTTGAAAAGCACAATTCCAACCAATTCTAAAAATTGAAAAGTAAATCTAGAGAAATAAAATCTACATTTTAGTATTGAGGTTATAGAAATACAATAACTTAACAATTCTAACTTTGAAAAGCACAATCTCAATCAATTCTAATTTAGAATGATCAATAACAATTCTAATAACTTATGGAATTCTAACAAAAAGCACAATCCAACAAAAAAAAAACTAGTCAAATAATTAAAGTATATATTTTTGCACATATTCAACATCAACAATATTACAAAGAATGATAACTAAGCTAACACAAATACATTGACAAAGAATATGAAATATAGCACAATCTCAACCCAAAAAAAAAAGGACAAGTAAATTAAACTAGGCAAATAAAGTTTACATTTTTTTTTTCACAAATTCAACATTAATAACATTGTAAATGATGTTTAACAAAGCTAAATAGACGAGCATTAGGCCTAAAATCTACAAATAAAACTAAGATTAAAAGAATTTTAAATGCCCTAATTTAAGAGAAACTAACCTTCAAAATGGGTTTGGGGTAGGGGGAAGGGGCTGCGCAGACAGCGGCGTTGGGCGGCGGCGAAATGGGAGGCGGCGTCGGGCGGAGGGGAGGGGGGCGGCGGGTAGGGTTTGGGGAGAGTGGGGTTTAATTTTGAAGAGGGATAGCTGAAATGGGAAAGAATCCCGCTGCTGCCAATTTATAGGAAAAACCGACGGACAAAATCGACTCTGTCCGTCAGTGTTTTCCGCACATTTGATCAGATTTTGACCCCAAAAATTAAAAAAAAAAAAACGAAACCGACACTGTCCGTCGGTTTCTTCAAAAAAAATTGTTTATTATTTTTTTAAAAAACAAAATGAATTGTATATTATTTATAATATTTTTTAAAATAAAACCGACGTACGACGTCGGTTTTATATTAATTATTAATTTTTTTTTAATTAAACCGACGTGGGACGTCGTTTTTCTGATTAAAATAATTTAAAATACAAAAAACCGACTCTGTGAGTCGGTTTTCCATCGGTTTTTTGAAACGACCCAGTGCGTCGGTTTTTGATCCGTCGATTTTTAGCAGTTTTTTAGTAATGTAAATGGTTGCATAGTATGTTGATTAGTTATGGAAGTTGAAAAACAACATGTAACATCCCGTAAATCTGAGTTAGGTGTGAATGTATGAAAACTAGTATTAAGTTGATATTTTAGCTATATTAATCCATTCGGTATGAATTTGGCTGATAAGAAGTCATTTTGAAGTCAACCCAAACAATGAATTTCGTAAGAGTTCTCAAACTCGTCTAAATTTCAGTAGGTCTGACTTCTAAGCCAGTTTGGTGAAAATAGTTTGGGAATTTTTGGGAAAACTTCCTCAATCAACGTTGTAGGTCTTTGAAATACCTTTCCAATGGTAGGTTGCCCAGCTCTAACAGAGCTCAATGCTAGGAGTTATGCCTATTTTACTGAGCATCATCTATGCCGTGCGAAAATTAGGCGTGCGGGGCGCCCTGGGCGGCGCCCCAGGCCAATTTCAGCAAATTCAAAATTTTGACGTCATCGAAAGGGATACACTGTGTGCACCGCCCTAGGCGATGCACCAGGCCATTTTATGCCTGAAGCGACTTTTCTCGAAATTTATAAAATCCTAACTTTGTTATATTCATTCCCACTTTGTTTTGGCCGACCTTTTGGGAGGAAACAACACTAAGGTTTTCCCAAAACATATAAGGTAAGTTCTTGATCAATTCTCATCATTACTTCATTAATCTAACTTTAAATTAACACTAGTTCATCTTCCAAAAACCCTAGATTCTTGAAACCCAAGAAAAAGAAGGAGAAAGGAACATTGGAGACTTTGAGATTCCTTCAAAAAGGTATGATCCTTGATTTTTCTTATGTTATTAAAAGGGTTTAGACTAGCGTAAGTTATCCTATGGGATTAGAATCCATGATTGATTCTTGAAGTATTAAAAAACATGTTCTAGTCATGAAAACCCTAGCTTTCATTGGTAAGAAGGGTTATGGGTGGAAATAGGTTAGAGTTCTAATCTCTCCTATCTAAAACCATTGTAGAATAATTGTTGGATTGTGGGAAGTACGCTTGAGCGGGAATTATGGTATGTCTCTTTTGAACATACTCTTTCGATCGGTTTTTATGAACTCTTTGGTTGTGATTTGTATGTCTATTTAAGGCTCTTCATTGAATAAAAAGTGAAATTTTCATGAATTGAAACTCTATTTCTTGCTTTAATTATGGTTAATGTGCGTGAGAGGACAAGCCCACACTAAACCTAGTTTGTATCATGCTATATGTAGATATATAAGTTATAGATGTTTTTCCTCTATAAGAGATAATCAATAATGATGGCTAAGGATTGGTATTAATATTTTTCATGATGAATTATGACATTGAAGTCTTGGTTAAAGAATTTTAAACGTTTCGAAGACATTATTTGAAATGATTTATCTTTACGATATGGCATAATGAACCTTAATGGTAAATGGTGATATGACTACCTTGAGATGAATTGTAATTCAGCTTTTATGCTATAAACTTTGTTGATGTGATTTTGCCTAGCCATTCGGGAGGATGAGTGGTCACCGAGGATTTCATATTTCGGTGTGTTTGTGCCCAGCCATTCGGGAGGATGATTGGTCACCGAGGATTTCATATTCCGGTGCATTTATGCCTAGCTACTCGGGAGGAAGGGTAGTCACTATGGATCCAAGTATTGTAATTGCCTAGCCATTCGGGAGGAAGAGTGTCCACTACCGGGTTCGCTACCCAGAGTACTGTTAATGCCTAGCTCTTCTGGAGGAAGGATAGCCACCGAGTATTTCATATTCCGGTGTGGTGCAATATGACAAGGGAACCTCTGCAGTCACCCCTTCGATGTGCTTGATTTTGGGCCTGTATTGGCATGTGCGATATTCTTATTCTTTCATGGAACTATTGTTGAAAATCTTGATCAATTGTAAAAGGCATATTTGAAAGTTGTAATTGACAAGAGGCTTCAAAATCGGTTTTGAAAATGCTTATTAAGATGCACCAGTTGAATAACTGTTTTTACACTGATTTCATACAGTATTTTAGAGCTGACTTCTTTATGTATTATTGTACCTTATTTTCATATTACTTATTGTCCTCGAGGCACTCACTGAGTACGAAGTACTCAGGCATACCATTGTTGTTTTTTATGGTATGTTAGGTAATAATGAAGAGCAAGTTCTTGATACTCCGGGCATTTAGGAGGGACTTGTGGTTGCTGCTGATTTGGTGAGCCCACACATTCATTCGTGGGACACCGTATTTATTTAATTCCATTTATTTATATTAGCTTCCGGGCTGCGTCCCGATGGGTTAGACATTTATTCCTTATTCTTAGAAGCTCCTTAGTATATATTCGAATGTGGGTAGAAGAAGAGTTATTGTTTAACTCTTTCGGGCACACTATCATGTTTTGGTTAAATTGTTTAAATTATAAAGACTTCCGCTGATTTAATTCGTATATTCATGATTTGTTACATTTATTTTGTAAACTGTTGGAGACGAATATTGAACCTGGCAGGTTCAAGTGTTATTATTGTGTCATTTAGGTTCTTCCGATGTTGTTCATGACGTCGGATGCCGGTCACGTCTAGGGTGGGTTTTGGGGCGTGACACAGCATGTGGGATGTTTTATGGTACATATTAGTGTTGGAAATGATATTATTGATGTTGGTATTGTTATTGTTGTTGTTAGTTACTGAATTGAGATTTCGGACTAGGCATATAAACAGGGGAGATGCTGCCCGATTTTCGGCATGATATAAAATAGTTTGATTTGAAAACTTAGCACAAGTATACTATGAGGAGTCTAATGATAGTGTGAATCCTCTTAAATGTTGATTTACGGGCCAGAACAGATAAGCGTAGCTAATAAGAGGTCAAACAGGTATGTTAAGGCTCGTCCCTTTCTTTCAAAGGCATGATTCCTATGTTATGATTCCACAAATGTTTCCATGACCTCCTTGTTTTCAAAAGCTAGAAGTTCATGATTCTTAAAGCTTTTCATGATGTAATGGTGAGAATTTTTCTGTGATGATTACAATGATAATGATGATTTTATATTTAAAGGTTCCAAGTTATGATTTCAATGTTATTATAAAAATGTTGAGTTATTTCATGATTTTCTCGATTTTATTAATTGTTGTTGATATCACCTTATAATAATTGTTCTTTCAAGGTGAGATAAAGCGGTGATGATTTCTCTATAATATAATCGGAGGCTACCGACCTTACGTCCCTTCGATAGAGTCATAGCGTTCTTTAGGCTCTCAGGCATGCTACTTATGTTATAATATATATATATATATATATATATATATATATATATATATATATATATATATATATATATATATATATATATATATATATATATATATATATATATGTATAAGTATATGTATTGAACCGGGGTGCTTTGGTACTAGACTGGGCGGCTAAGTCCTAACCACAGGGGGAGAAAGGCGCATATCTTTTCATCCTCCGCCAACAAGCAGAGCCGACACCCAGCTATTTCCTACCTTTTTCATTCCAACGGGAATGACTCCACTCTCAGTCCCAGTGCGGCTTAGACTAGTAGAAGGCGTAAGGATGCTAGACCACTGCTCTATACTGGATAATCCACATTCATCGGTCTGCAACACGCACTGACTTTTAGGGGGCGGCAACTAAAGAGGTAGCGAGACTAAGCGCAATTTCAGGAAGAGTTGGACCCTTTTCCAACCAGTCAAGTGGCTTTCCGCTCCTTTCCTGGATTAGAATAACAATATCATGCAATATCTAGCCTAGTGCAAACCATGAAATACATCAAAATACCAACTGCATAAGAATAAGGAACAAGAGACATTTCCTTCTTCTCTTCATCAGTTGATGGACTTGACTTTTTTTTATCCTCTCGGCTTCGAGAAGTCGTGGCCCATTAGTGCTTTCTTAAAGCCTGTAACCCTCTCGACGTAAGAACCAATCTCAAGATGGATGAGAAAGGAAATAAAGACTAGTGAGAACAGCCATAATTCAACTAGGCCTTGAATTAGTGGTTTACAGAGACAATTAGTCATCTGCTTACGGCTAATCTCCTGTTCGAATCTTATCATAGAATAGGTTGACCTATTTAAACATGATTGAAAGTACACATTTCTTGCTCTAAGTCGGCTGGGTTGGATCGAACTAGTTGGTTTGGCAGGATGATAATGGCATAAAAGAAGCATTCCACTTTTGGAAAGAGAAGAGTCAGTCTGATTATAGATCCCTCTGTATTGCATTGGATTAACTGGAGCTTAGATAAAGCGATAGGAAGAAGAGAGAGAATTAGTCTGTCTTTATAGACTGACTTTCCTCGCATCAAAGCTTTCCGGTTCTCTTCCTTTATGAAGAAAGGAAAGGCTTGTTATCGACGAAGAAGATATTTATACTGTTCATCCTAAGAAAAGCAGTTTTCACTCGGTAAAACTATTCTATGCTAGCATAGCATGCTTCTACTTATGTTGTGTTGCAAATTCCGGATCAGGAACAATCCTTCCTTATTCTAAGATGCCAATTTGAAAGAATCGTCAGATTATGGGTTCCCGGAGTAGACAGAATGGAGAATGAACGAAATAGAATAGTCTGGCAGAATCGTATGATAGGGAAAGTATGAAGCCTCCCACTTGTCTGGGTTATCAGGCTAGCTAACCTAACTATGAATTTTCATCAATGTCAGGATAGATAGAGGTCTAGGACAGTACGTTGTCGGAGTGAGGCCGGGGTACAGTAATGAAGTTAGATCGAAATGAATGACTCAATTCCTCTAGAAGAAAGGATAGAGAAAGAACAACCAATTCTATGAAACAATATCTTATTTACGTCAATCGGTTGCTACTATTCCGGGTTACCTCAGAGATAGAGCCATTAGGCGAGAAAAAATAACTTAGTTAGTACACTAACTCAAACCTAGTTCTTGCACGAAATGTCCTGCTAACATAGGAGCACTCCTACTAAGAAATGGAAGAGTCAAATCTTTCTATTCAATGACATAATGCCTCACCTGCCCTCTGCTACACATCTCTTTCGTTCGCCCTAGACCCACCCACCAAATGGAACTCTAACCTTTTTGTTGGGTTAGAGCGAGTATGAAGTCAGGAAGGAAGAAGAAGAGAGGGAAGAAATAATATAGTAATATTTACCTTTCCCAGTTCTCAGAAATGGAGAAGGAATCTAAATTCTAGTGAACACCTCAAACTCCGTAGGTAATTCGAGACAATTCAAGAAAAATAAGATAAGGTAATACAAAGAAATTGAAAATTGATAATAGAAAGTTGAATACTACCATTCTTTTGCGTTGACTCTTCCGCGGAGTAGCCTAAAGAATCATCTTTCGCTTATTACTCCTATACAGTGAGAGATTCGGCAACATTCACTGAGTAAAAACAAACCTCCACTTTCTTTCATAAGAATACTTCTTGTAAATTAAATATTAGTCTTAGATTTGGTAGGAATGGGGATCGCATCACCGACCATATCTATTATTAGTAGGAAGGTAAGTACAAAAAACTCAATTTCTCTATTTGATTAACAATGTAAATCTATTCGGATGATATGATAATTTTTGTAGCCGAGTCACGCGGACTTCTTCTTCTACTCCCTTCCCGGAAGATAGAGGAAACTTAGCCTCTGACAAAGTAGTAGCTGACATAGGAATAACTAGCAAAGGAAGAGATTCTACTATGATTCTGACTTATTTGGAAACTAGATTTGGTGCCCCTGCATACTCTCTTTTGAAGAATCTGATTCGCTAACATTGGTATACTGAATTTGCGGCATGGCATAGAATAGAACATGAATGGCTCTTCTTTGCCAACCTTCGCTTCTAGAAGGAAGTAAGTAGAAGTTGACCCTCCAACATACATTGCAGGGAAGGACCCCTCCAGTGGTATACTTTATGGAGAAAGGCTTCCATCAGCAGGCAGGTATTTACTTTTCTGATACCTTCACGTCTTGTTGTCAAAGAAAAAAGTATTAGTATTATTCCTTCTCTCACTTGCACATATAATTGGGTTCTTAAGCAACTGGAGGTCTGTAATGCCTTTCTACACGGAACTCTTGAGGAGGAGGTCTATATGTCTCAACCTCCTGGTTTTCTGGATACCGCTCATCCAGGATATGTCTGCCGATTTCACAAAGCTCTTTATGGACTGAAGCAAGCTCCTAGAGCTTTTTTCACTTGTTTCAGAACTATATTGTGCTCTAACGGGATTCCGTGGCAGTGTCTGTGATACCTCTTTATTCATTCATCACACATCTGGGGATAGTATTTACCTTCTTTTATATGCCGATGATATTTTTCTCACATGTAGTGATGAACAAGGAATACTTTCTCTTCTTTCATTCTTGCATGCTCATGAAAATATGAAAGACTTGGGCCTTCTCCATGACTTTCTTGGTATGGAAGTGCATCGGCAGGGCACACTCTTATCCTTCGTCAGCAGAAATATGTCCTAGATCTCTTGCCTCGTGCAGACATGCTTGATTCTCATCCTTTGGCCACTTCTCTTACTAGTGGTACCAAGCTTCCCAAGTTGTATGTCACTTCCCTCTCTGATCCCACCTATTTCATTCTTCTATCGAGTCGGCTAACTGTAACTATAAGCTACACGCCTCGAACTCGTATAAAGATTCTTCCTCTAGGGCCTCCTTTCACCTTTTGTTAGAGACCCTTAAACGGGTTCCAGTAGTGCCAGTTCAAGCCTTACCTTTTTCGTTTAGTCTGACTATTTTCCAAATTCTATATATGAATGAAAGCTACGTTTCGGCAAATAGGTCTATATATATAAACGTAAACTATCATCCTAAGGAAGAAACTAAAAAACGTTAGTTTCACAGCCGAGGTCAGAGCTTCAAGTCAGTAATGTCTCTTTAGCGCCCCATACCCTACTACAATTCTTACTCAATAGAATAATATTGCTACAATTTCGTGCCGATATATCCCTTACGAAATTGGAGATAAGTCTTTTGATCGTGGGGGGGGGGGGGGGGGGGGACAACCGAGGTTTTTAAGAGAAGTTGCCATAACTATAAAGAGCTATCTCATATCTAAGAAGAACAAGAAAATTCTTATGTCTACTGTGGGAAATTGGGTCCCAAGACCATCTTTTCGACGAGGTAGACAAAGGGTCCCATTATGGACGATCTGAGAAGAGAGATGCAGAAGAAGATATCCTCCTCAACGGGTCAAGCCCTCACTCAGAACTAAAGGATCCTTAACATCGGCACTCACTGCATAAGCTCATAGGTCAAGATGAAGATCCGAAAAAAAGTTAAACAGATCGTCAACTTCACCTTGGCATGCTTCCATCAGCGCTAAAAAGACAACATTGAACGAGAAGAGAACTAAAGCAAGGCTGGTGATGTACCACTGTATGGAGGGCTCAGAGAGAGTATAAGCACTTTCCTTCACACTGAGTGTGAACTTCCGATTTCAGGCTGCTGTTAGGTCCTTCATATGTCGAATAGTTTTTCAATGCATGCTTCCCTTTCTTATGCTAAAGTTAATCTTTAGAAAGTTTTCTGATGAGCAAAGTTTTTTTCTTCAGATCCTTTTTAGTAATAAAGAAATGTTGAGGCCTTTTATCTCGTCCAAGGCCTTAAAACTGATATCTGAGAGGAGATGTCTTTGGGAGCAGCTAAAGAAAGTGTCTAAACGCATCCAGGGACCATGGTTGGTCACCGGGGACTTCAATTGGTCTTTTTTCTCTCCTCTTTCACCAGTGAGTGGTGAGTTTCCCTTTTTTTTCTAGGTAGGTACCTCTTGGATTCAGACTTTGTTCCAATAGCTTCCATACGTGAGATCCTGATCGTCTTCCTCCCAGTGTTGTTGCCTGCTGGGGGAAGGAAGGAAAGTAGGGCTTTCTTCCAGGACTGGAGAAGGTCAAACTCTGGGTGGGCTGCCGGGTTTCACCTACGCAATGGTTTCACAAGATTGAACCTTTTTTGTTCAACCCAAGTGTTAGAGTTCCAGAGCATGAGGGAATTGACTTTCATTCCCAGGACCGCCTCGTCTATGTTTTTGGCGCCTCTCCCGATTGCTTGAAGGTAAGCGCCCGATACGATAAAGGCCCCTAGGAGAAAGTAATGAAAAGCCAGGGTAGAGCCTTGGAGCCGACCCAAGCGAAGATTGGCACACGAAGCAACCCGAAAAAGGAAAAGCCATAGAGACGTCAGACTCGCCAGTCAGGCACAGCATGAGGCTGACTACACTACAGTAAACCGGGAAGTTACAATTCCTTTTTCAATTTTTGTAGAGTGAATGTAGTAAGTGCAGACGGTGGATTAGGTGTGAACATCAACCAAAGACGTCTTGGGGATCGGCAATAGCTAAACATTGTGGCATCACAGTTCAATCTACGTATCGCTGGCGTACAACCTACGGGCTTTTTAGCAAAAATCAAAAGAACAAAAAAGGATGCCTGCTTTGGTATCTTTAGTCCAAGCTTAGACAAAGAGCAATTTGGATATGAAGCACTGCTGAGTAGACCATGGATCCAACCAGGTGATTCATAACAGGGCTAAAAAAAAAGTAATTTTGTATATAAATATATGGGTTTTCGGGTTTAGATCGAAACGGAATTCCCGAAAACCAGGGCTGGAGTATTAGACTTGTTCTGCTTCGATAGAGGCTCTGTAACCATGAGTGGAATAAAAATCATTCGGCCGATTGGTCTTACTCTTATCCTTCCTTCGCTGACATAGAAGAGAGAGAGCAAGAGCACTCCTCAAGCTAAGGATGAGGGCCAAAGAGAGGATGTGCAAGCTAGTCTATCAGAAGGAGAAAGTGAGGGAGTGAGATTTTAGGTTTCATTAGGGTAGACTGAAGACCAAGCAAATCTCGAAACAAAAAATAAAACTTATTGCAACTACGAATGTGAACAGATGCTTTCTCGTTAGACCATTTTAGCCGATTGTTTATGTTGACCCTACGCTACGATTCTTCTTCTCTTATTCAATTTCTAGTTAGATGAACACTGCTCTGCTGCATGACGGAGTGATCTTTCCCTCTTATGAAATTCGGTATTTCACTTTTGAAAGAGAGTCTCGACGTGGTGGTGTACACTTAGCTACATAGCTGGGCTAGTCACTAGCTAGAGGGCGACTGACCTACCGAACCGGAGGCAGTCGAGAATGTTATGTAAAAAGGACCAAGGAGGATCCTATCCTAAAGGAGAAGGAGGAGAAGTAGGAACTCGCTTTAGGGGCGGAATCCATGTGAAGAAATTCGTTCATGCCATGAATATCTATATGGAAGGGTAGTTTTGTTGATGCATTCCTCTTAAGAATGAAGAAAAGAGAGATCTTCTTTTTCACAGGAAAATTTGGTCACGTAGATCTTCTATTTTGCCGGAATTCGTTGATTTCTCCTTACGAATTTACATTGGAAAAATTCCTGTTCGTTGTAAGATTACTAAAGGAAAGGTTGGTCATAAATTGGGAGAGTTTTCTTCTACACGGAAACGAAGATCTTCGAGAACAAATATTGGACCGGGAAGAAAAAGGGGAAAAAGTAAAGTCTTAGCGCATATGGCACGAAAAGGAAATCCTATTTTGGTAAGACTTGATCTGAATCGTAGATCAGATTCAAGTTGGTTTAGTGAGGGCGCTCGCGAAAGTCACCGAATGGGTCAGTCTTTTAGTTCTCCCAGATTAGAATACCAAAGGAGGACGTTGTAGATGCCCGGGGCGAACACGACGTCTTCTAAGGCTAGAAGACCACTGGAAGACACCCAGGACTATAGCATGTCGTGAAAGAAGCACACTGGACGGGCGTGCTTCGACCGTGTCTCCGGGGCACAATTGAATGTAGATATCATGAACGCGAGGTGCAGGATACCAGGCCGATAAACCCGGGCAACCATTTCCCTATATGCCAATCACTAACGTATCTAGGGCCCCGACGCCCAACTCAGCTAGAGAGGCCTAGCTTGATCTGAGAAGTAATAATTCGGTTCGGATAGACTTCATTCAAGAATGCCACCGCCTCGGGAATCAATAAGAAAACAAGTGCGTCGTTTCAGATCAGTGAATAAATCGAAAGGAAATAAGAGACCTTTCTCGCTCAGCGCCTAAAGCGATCTATGCTCCGCTTCAACTTATGAGAGGTTTCGGTGGAACCAGTGAACCACGAGAGCTGGTTAGATACGTGGGACAGAGGGCTCGTAGTACCTGCTAGCGTGGCTACGCAGGGGAAGGGAAGGAGCCTAAATCGACCCCCTTCTTTTATTCAAAGAAAAAAGCAGTAAGGAGTAAGAAAATTAACCTCTCGGATGACACCAAGCAGCTACCGACCGTTCCGACGCGCCCTTGACCTATTTTGATGTTGACCAAAAACCTATCTCTAAAGTGGAGCCTAGTTTAAATAGTCAAACAAATGATGATTGAATGAAAGAAAAACCAAACGTAGGGATATGGATGGAGTCTCGCTCAGTAAAGAGAGTTGTAGGATTCCTGAAACAGGAGAAGAACCTTTACTTTCAAATGATAACTGCTTCTTCCTGCTGCGAGGGCCTTGCACGAAATCAAACCCCCCCCCCCCCCTCCGCCCGATCAAGTACCTGCTGCTTCGCTGGTAGACTTACTTAGGTTAGGGTTCCAAACCTCAGTTCTTACCAACCTCCGGTGTGTAATCTACATCTTTCTAGCTAGAACTCGGTCGAATAAAAATCATTGATTCCCTCTGTTGTCAATTTCTGATTCATTGCGTTTGGCTGGTGCTCCTTTCTCATCTCAAACCATAATGAGTCTTCACGTTAGGGAAGACCGCCTGAGCAAAGAGACCGAAGGAACTTGACTTATCCGAACCGAACGATAGCGGCTTAAAGCGTTGCTTATCACGAGTAGCCTCGCTCTTTGATCGGCGGGGAGGAGCATCTCAAAGTATGGGGCAAAGGATGTTGCATTTTGACTTTGTCTCCCGGGATCCACCACAGGTTGGGTTTGAGAGACGTGTGATGGGTCACCATCCAACACGGTTCGGAGAGCACTTTTAGTCTACGCTGGTGAATGGAAGCCCCCCTATCAAGCAAAAAGGAAGTAGCTCTTTCCACAACGGAGTCACCATTGAATCTATTTATTATTACAGTAAATCAATGTATTAAGATGTTAATCCGAGATCTTATTTAGGTTTGATACGTCCACCTACGAGACTCACCTTTGGCGTTAGTCTCGGTAGGTGTATTATTATACATTTTCCCAAAAGAACATTCATTTATTTCTTTCTTCCCCATCGACCACGACGACTGAAACAACGCCAAAAATCCAGACCCGTAAATGAGAAGGGCCGATGGGGGGCATTTGGGAAAGTCAGGCCAATCGGGTGTATTCATTCAAGCGACGGTATTGAAGAAGAACAAAACGAAGTGAGAGGCCGGTGGGCAGGGAAAAGAGTCGAGTCGATCAGGCTTGACGATCGGGAGAAGCAAAACAAAATCCGAATTCGGCCGAAAAAGAAGCAAGGGTATGGATACCATGACCGATCACCATCGATAAAGAAGAATCTTTCTACATCACTTCGTGTCAGCAGGGCCTTCAAGCATCTGAAATACACTGGGATTGAAAATGACATAGCGCTCCTGATAGAAAATGATGACTCCTTCAGAAAATCAAACTTATTCAAGCTCTTTCTCCCAAAGAAGTCCCGCCCTTCCTTGAATTATTCGGTCATGCAATACTTATTAAACACAAAGAACAAAATGCATTTCGACCCCGTCGTAGTTCTCAATCATTTCGTGGAACCGGGTGTGGCTAAACTATCTATGATAGGGGGAGCTAATGCACAGGGAAGAAGCTTAGATGAAAGAATACGTTCTTGCATCGCTTTTTTTGTAGAAATCTCAGCAAGCAATAAAAAGTGTTTGGCCGAAGCTAGAAAGAGGGTGACCCACTTTATTCGCCAAGTGAATGATCTTCGCTTCGCGGGAACAACAAAAACCACCATCTCGCTCTTTCCTTTCTTCGGTGCTACCTTTTTTTTTCCAAGGGATGGGGTTGGGGTTTGGGTGTATAATAACCTTTTTTTTAGGATGCCCGAGAATAACTCCTAGGTCAATTACGGAGAAAATGTTGGAACCTCGTGGGTAAGGATAAGGTAATGGAATTGATAGAGAAATTCATAGACCTAAATAGGGTAGGAGAATTGATAAGGGGAATAGAGATGATGATGGAGATCATACTGAGAAACAGAAGAATTCCCTACGGGTACAACTATTATTTGAACGAAGTGAAAAAAATGCGATCTTTGTTGTATAATAGAACAAACACTAATACCAACATTGAATTAGTCAAGATCAAATCTATTTATCAAAGTTCTTCTCCGATTGCTCAAGACATCTCTTTTCAACCGATGAACAAAACAAGATCATTCCATTCCATTTTTAGTAAAATAGTGAAGGATATTCCATTAGAAGTGAAAAAAATGGTGGAGGGGATCCGTATATGTTATTCAAGTCGATTAAAAGGTGCAGAAATAGCTAGAACTGAATGCGGACAATATAGAAAAACATCTCGTAATGTATTTAACCAGAAAATAAATTATGCTCCTACGGAAGTATCTACTTGTTACGGAATCTCAGGTGTCAAAGTGTGGATTTGATATAGTAAAAAAAAAAGGGACATGCTATATCCGAAACATACGAAATATAGTAAATATCGTAAAGGAAGATGTAGTAGGGGTTGTAAACCGAACTGTACACAACTTGGTTTTGTAAGATATGGCACTAAAAGTTGTAGAGTTGGTCGTCTTTCATATCGAGCGATTAAAGCAGCGCGTCGTGCTATAATCGGATACTTCCATCGTGCTACGAGCGGACAATTTCGAAGAAATGGTAAGATATGCGTAAGAGTTCTCGCAGATATCCCTATTACCGGGAAACCTATAGAAGTAAGAATGGGAAGAGGAAAAGGAAATCCTACAGGTTGGATTGCTCATGTGTCCAGGGGACAAATCCTATTTGAAATACATGGTGTGAGTTTTTCAAATGCTTGACAAGCCACTACATTAGCGGCGCATAAACTATGTTCGTCAACCAAGTTTGATCAGTGATCGTAAGCTTATTAATCTGACCCAAATTATCCAATTTGGTACATGCCAAAGCCTTCCATTTCACCGGATTGAAAGAGCCATTAATCACTTTGATCTCTTTCTTAGAAAAGAAATTGCTTAAATTCTGCGTTTTTCTCTACCATGCTTTCCGTTGGTCAACAACCAACTAAAGTGCTCTATACTTCTTCACTACTCGTATAGGGAAGGTGGAAGAAATTCTGTCTCTTTTTTTTAGGGGAGCAGAGCAGTCAAAGAATGAACCAAACCAAATGATTGTTCTAGAATGGCTATTCCTCACAATTGCTCCTTGTGATGCAGCGAAACCCTGGCAATTAGGATCTCAAGACGCAGCAACACCTATAATTCATGGAATAACAGACTTACATCACGATGTCTTTGTCTTTGTTATTCTGATTTTGGTTTTCATATGATGGATCTTGGGTCGCGCTTTATGGCATTTCCACTATCAAGAAAATCCAATCCCGCAAAGGATTGTTCATGGAACTACTATCAAGATTCTTCGGACCATATTTCCTAGTATCATCCCTGTGGTCATTGCTATAACATCATTTGCTCTGTTATTCTCAATGGACGAGGTAGTATTAGATCCATCCATTACTATAAAATCTATTAGACATCAATGGTATCAGAGTGCACCTCTTCACGAGGGTGATTAAAGTGCAACGAAATGACTTAAAGTTGAATATGGTTCGCGAAGCATCTAGCTTACCGGTAATCTCCCATTCCCGCCGTTGAGAGACTTTAATAACTATAGCATACCAGAAATGGGAAGTTGAGGTGGTTAGACCTATACCCCAAAATGCTCCCAGCATAGGAGCCTATGATTCCATTCTTATTCTTGCTGGAGGTACAGATCCCTCTTCTCGGTGTGGAACGATATACGAGAAATAGATGCTCAGCCTGCAATGTCCGGTAACGGCGCTGAAGTAGTGAATCTATCGGCACCATAGCAGTGGTATACAAATTTGGACCTAACGGCCGGCCTAGCGACCTTTCGAAATGGGGGATCCCCGTTGGCAACAACCATAGTAGTAGTTGTGGAACTACTGGGTCGGGAGAGGAGCTGAAAGCCACTTGACTGTAAGGAGAGGACAACCTATTGTTCTTGCTCCTCTTTCTTCGCTTCGAGGATGGAGGTCCTACGATAGGTAACAGCAGGCACAAGCAAGTTGATCGAAGGGGACCAGCGCTTCTACTCCTCCACCGAGGAGCCATTCTTGCGAGAAGAAAGGGATGTCGTGAACGGTGGGAGGTCACAGAGAATTGACCTATTCATAGAGTGATCCTATGATCGATATAGGATATATACTATCTCATTCTTTATTCTATTCTATTTCTGGAAAAAAAAAGGTGACTCAACTTCTCAGCTAGAGTTAGTGGTGGGACCTATTGGCATAATGCAGGTTAGAATGTGGGAATTTGAGGTCTCATGAACTACTACTACTAAAAACCTACTTTATTTTTGTTTTGTTTGTGGACAAACGATATTTGGTCAGGCCTATGGCTGGATCCTGTTAGATCTATGGGCTGACTGGCCCCGGCCATTTACATGATCATCAGGAATCTATACTCGAGCATTCCCCTGGGCCCCTGACAAGATAGGTGAGGAATCACTCTGGATATTCTTTTTTTGGGCTACAACTTCACCGAGCCGACTAGCATCCCTTTCCACTGTGCATTTTTTGAACAAAGAAGACGACTATATGATCGAATTCTCTTCAAGAAACTGCTCGTCCCGTACCTTATGCCTATCTCATATGCATGGAACCTGGTCCTTTTCGATTCAAGTCTATCCCAAATGGTTCCCTCTTACCAATAACATTTCCCCGGCCTTTGATTAACCCTACTAAAAAAGGGTCTTGTGGTCGGGAGAACTACCTAACTAATGAAAAATAGTGTTCTTTCTAAGAGTAGGGGTGGAGAGCTTTTTGTGGTGAAACTTTCAAGTACAGTTTGGGGGGAGGCGGGTGTCGACCCTACCTTATGAGTATTCGGACTATAACAGTTTTGATGAACAGTCACTCACTTTTGACAGTTATACGATTCTAGAAGATGATCTAGAATTGGGTCAATCATGATTATTAGAAGTCGACAATAGAGTGGTTCTACCAACAAAATGTTATATACGTTTTATTGTAACATCTACTGATGTACCTCATAGTTAGGTTGTACCTTCCTTTGGTGTCAAATGTGATGTTGTACCTGGTCGTTTAAATCAGACCTCTATTTCGATAAAACGATAAGGAGTTTACTATGGTCAGTGCAGTGCGATTTGTGGAACTAATCATGCCTTTATGCCTATCGTCATAGAAGTTGTTCCTAGGAAAGATTATGGGTCTCGGGTATCCAATCAATTAATCCCACAAAGCCCAGATGCTTAAATGGAAATGAAAGAGGAGGGTGAGGGAAGCTACTAAATTGAGGGCCTCGATTGCTCGCTCTAACACTCCTTTTAGCAGACAGCGAGTGGAGTGCATAAGCCCCTTTAGAGATAGGGGCTCGTAAGTCATGTACGGAACGAGCCTTGTCTACAAAGCAGAGCGACCTCATCTTGTTTGCTTCTGGCGAAGCTTCTAGCTATAAATAATAGGAATTCTGGTATGGCAGGAATACTGTCGACCATTATGAGCGATAGCTAAGCCAAGCCGTATAAAGGCGAGCAGCCCTTATAGCAATAGCAAACGGCCTACTTATAGCCTATCAACAGGTCAGTCAATATCAGTAGGGGCCCTCTTGCCTAACGGAGTCAGCCCAACATGGACAATGATAGGCAGACCAAAGATTTACGCAGTCCTTGCGTGCTTGCTTTGCGCACTGGCATAGCAGAATTCGAATCCGCTGGCTCAGATGAGTGGCTCTTGGCTTCGTAAACATATCCATGTTCTTGCTTTTTCACTACCAATGAGTAGGCAGCTTTGGATGCTTATGGAGATATGGCTTTGGTAAAGATCTGCTTAGCGTGTGCTTTCTCGGGTGCTACTTAGAATAGAGATAGTCAGACTCTAACTTGAGAATGTTATAGCGCTGTGAAATAAGGACATTCTGATCGACCCGATTGGCTCTCGTTCTGGTTTGGCGGAAAGGTGAAAAGCACAAAATCCTTCTTCCTGGTTGGTGTACTAGGGCGAGGCGAATCCCAACCCCTTCGTTAGCTAGCTTAGCTTTCCCTCTTTTCAATCTCTATCAGATCCTCCATTACTTCTTCGCCAATACCTTTTAGCTTTCCTTTAGCTGCTACTTTTTCCCAGTCCACGCCCAATCAGACTAGTCAGTGTGCCTGCCCCGTCCTTCTTTGACGAAATGGATGCTGTAGGAGAGGTTGGGAAGGAGGGACTTCGCTAAAGATGGTCTGTGCGCGAGGAAGGTCTTTTTCCTTTCTCCTTCCATTGCTTGACTAGGTTCGCTTTGCAAGGAAGGGAAGGCATCCGTGCAGGTAGAAAAAGGCGGAGGTCAAGCTATGGGCACAAGGAGGTAAGGTATAGTAAGTTACTTCTTCGTCTTTTGCTTGTCATTGGATTGGAAGCCGCAGGCGATGCCTTCTTGCTTGTGTAGTTGGCCTTGCCTGCTTAGTGCGGAAGTGCGTAAAGTAGGCTCATTCTTTGGTTTCTAAAGATCTTGTAGTAGCCGAAGGTAGTCCGCCTGTTAGATTGAATTGAATCTTATATAACAACCGGGGCCTTATTAATTTAGAGACTTTATCAATAGTATAAGTGGACCTCTCAAAGGTATAAGTAGACATTAGTCTTGCTGGTTCGGGCGGTAAGGCCCTCGGTAAGCTCGGGTTAGCCTGTCAGGGTGAATGCAGGTAGTGGATGTAGCTTTTCTTCTGAAGCGTCTTAGTTCGTAGCTGCCGAAGTGTAGCATTGAGGTGAGGAGCGCGCTAGCTAGGTGGAGTCTCCTTTCGGAACTACTTCTTTTCCTTTCTCTCTCTGCTATCCCATCCACTGAACTGTCAGTATCGAGACAAGTTCGGAATGTTGGCTGAGCGTAGACTAGTCTGTTCAGGTAGTCGCAGGCTTGCTAAAGCTAAAAATGAAACTTAGCTTCTCACTGACAACATAGAAAGCGAAATCCTCAACGTCAAATACAACGAGAGCTGGAACGAGGTCACCTTAGTGATTATGGTGTATATATGACAGGAATCACAACATAGCTGTTATATCCCGTATTTTGCACCCTCGGATAATTTGAGAAAATTGTGACTAGTAAGAGATAAGGCAATATTTTGATTTTATTTAATATATAAGTTGTTCATGAAAAATATTGATGCGGAAATATTGAGGAAGGCTAAGGGAAAAATTGGAAATTTGAAACATAGTTTCGTGAATTACAAAAAATTGTCATGAAATAAAATGGGCTTGGAATAAAAAGAAAAACAAATTGGGCTTGAAAAATGGCCAAGAGTGGCCGGCCAAATTGGTATGGGCCAAGGCCCATATGAGAGTTAATATATCCCACTAAAAGATGATAAAATTCATCTTCAACCCAAAGAAAAATCAAGAAGCTTTGAGAGAAAAGAAGACCACCCCATTTTCGGCCAAGAACAAGAAAAAAAGAAAAATTTTTTGAAGCCTTTCATCTTGATCCAAAAAATATAATCTTCTAGTATTCCTACTAATTCAAAGGTCCTCTTTAACGTGGTATAATTGTTGGAGCAAGAAGACTACTCTTTGTGGCAAGTCCAAGATTCTAGTCAAGTGGGAAGTTAAGGAAAAAGGTAAGAATTACTCTCCTTTTATATGTTATGGAAGGTTTAATTATGTTGTAGTATGTAGAAATGAATGAAAATCATGGAAATAAGGTGTGTTGTGTGTGGCCGTGTGGGTGTATGTGTGTAGCCTTGTGGGTGTGTGTGTTGTATGGTGGAGAAGAGATGAATTAATTTACTTAGTATGTTAGTTGTGTTGTTGTGGACTTTATGATGCAAATGAAAGTTTAAGGGTTCAAGTTGGCATTGAAATTGGTTGTGGGTTGTTGTAGGAACTAATGTGATTTTAATATGGTTTTATGTAATTATGAAAATGGAGTTGCTAAAGTGTGAATTGTTGGTATAGTTCATGAATTTGGAAGAATAAAATGTATTGTTGTTGTTCTTGTTGAATTTGAAAGGTTTCGGGTAGTATGTTGGTTTGGCCGTTGGAATGTAAGGCGGATTTGTTGTTGTATTTTTGGCCGAGTTGAATTCTCGGGGATGGTGGATTTACAGGGGAAATGCTGCCGAAATTTTTATAAATAAAGTGTTGGTTTAGAATTGAACTCTTAAGCGTTTATGGCTAATGTTTGGTATGTACGAATATTCTTGTAGATCTTGCGAGCCAAAGACTCAAATTCGGATTTGCGTAGAAAGCGGGCAAGGTATGGAAGGCTTATCTTCTCTTTCTTTTGGCATGATCTTTGTGAAACGAACATACGACGTGTATATGATTCCAAAGAAACTCCTATTCTTAGAGACACTAGGATGGCTAACGTTCTTGAGTTCCATAAGTTGTTTCATGTGGTTTTGATGCCTATCTATGATGTCCAAAGTTCGGTTGATATGTTTCCGAATGGAATTTGAAAGATAGTTGATATGACTAATGTCTTAGTTTTCCAAATGATGGCACGTTTGATCATCCCATCGAGTCTTTGAAACATTTTGATACGTACATATGGATCCAAAAGCTCTATTTGATTTGATCCATAACGATATCCAAAAGATACTTGATATGATTGTTGCTTCGATTTTCCAAAAACGGCTTCTGAAACGTTCGTAAGAGGTTTTGTACTTCAAACGCTCCTAACTTTCTTATACTAAATCCGATTGACCCGAAACTTGTTTCTGAGCCTTCAGGGGTCGGTGAGTATACTTGTCCATCGAGTCTTAAAATTGATTTATATACATGTGATTCTCACTACTCCGCTTGTGCGTGCTACTATTACATCATCCGCCGAGCCTCGGGTCGGTTATGTCATTGTGTACACTATGTTATACTCGCCACTAACATGTTATGTTATATATGGATCGGAGCCGATGCCTCGACAACATGATATGTTTTGTTTTCTGTATATATATGAACAAGATATGTTTTTCAAAAGAAGTATTACTATGGATATGTATATGTTATATGTATGGATCGGGCTGCACGTTCCGCAACAATTTAATATATGATATATGTATATGGATCGGGCTGCACGTTCCGCAGCAGTATATATTATATATATGGATCGGGCCAAACGTTCCTCGGCAGTATATATTATATATATGGATCGGGCCGAACGTTCCTCGGCAGTATATATTATATTTATGGATCGGGCCGAACGTTCCTCGACAGTATATATTATATTTATGGATCGGGCTGAACGTTCCTCGGCAGTATATATTATATTTATGGATCGGGCCGAACGTTCCTCGGCAGTATATATTATATTTATGGATCAGGCCGAACGTTCCTCGGCAGTATATATTATATTTATGGATCAGGCCGAACGTTCCTCAGCATTATATATTATATTTATGGATCGGGCCGAACGTTCCTCGACAGTATATGTTATGTATATATATATGGATCGGGCCGTACGTTCCTCGACACTATCATATTCGTATGGATCGGTTACATGTATATGTATATGGAGACATATGATGTCAGCACGTATGATCTGTGTTTGGAACGTAAGTATGTTGGTACTCTGGATGATTCACTCATTTTTGGTACATTTCTGACACATGACATCGGTAAGCATGATGTACGTTTAGAAAATAAGCACCTTAGTATTCTGATTAATGTACTTACTTTCTTGTACCGTTGTTCCGGATATGTTTCTATTTTCTGTATTCCATGCCTTACGTACTCGGTACATATTCCGTACTGACCCCCTTTCTTCGGGGGCTGCGTTTCATGCCCGCAGGTACAGACACGCACGTGAGTGGTCCATCAGCTTAGGACATCCATTTTGCTGTGTTGAAGAGCTCCCTCGTTCCGGAGCCCATATTTTTGGTACAGATCCTTCTGTTGTACATATTTATGTATATATGACTATTTAGGGGTACGACGGGGCCCTGTCCCGTCATATGGTTCTGTTATGTTTGTTAGAGGCCTGTAGACATGTATGTGGCTCATGGGTCGTTGTGGTTCAGTTATGTCTGTGTGGCGTACGCCTAAGCGGTCCCATTTGCTATGATGGCCTTACGGCTTGTACGTATGTATACATATATGTGTGGGTTATGTATGATATGTATGTTACAGGTGATTGCTTACGACGACGTTTGTTCTCAGTATCAGTATAAACTAATATATGTTGGATATGGATAAGTTATGGATATGTCGATTTGGGCAAGTAGGTGTATATGGGTGTCCATCTCGGGCACTAGTCACGGCCCACGGGGTTGGGTCGTGACAAAAGTGGTATCAGAGCAGTTTTTCCTCGGAATGTCTACAGGCCTTGTCTAGTAGAGTCTTGTTTATCAGTGTGTTGTGCACCACATCTATAAACAGGAGGCTACAAGACATTTAGGATGTTACCTTTCTTTTGATCTTAGATCGTGCGATAGAGCTGTAAAGTTAGGATGGTTTCTTTCTGACGAATTGTTGTGTCTACAGCGAGGCTCCAAAAAGAGCGATAGCGTTTGTATTTTGGGAAATCGTTTCTGATCCTCTTCCTGCAGGTGATTGTAGATTGACGAAAGATGGAGAGGACAGCTTCAGATAGTGGGGTTGCTATGAAGGCCCCTAGGAGATCTCCAGGACCGAATAAGAGGAACCTCAGTTATTCGATTGAGACTGATCCTTCGGAGGACCCAGCAAAATTCCTCCAGAGTTTCTGACCCCCAGAGCAGAGGATCCCATAGAGGGAAGTTACGATACAGATCCCTCGGAGGATCCGGCGACGATTCCCCCAGAGTTCCTTACATCTAGGGAGGAGGATAGTTATGATACAGATCCATCAGAGTATTCTTCTGGGACACCGGAGGAGGAGATTTCTGGGGCCATGCCAGCTGCTCCTATGGTGGAGCACTACGTTAGACAGGCCTCCCCGGTGAGTGTTACGGACTACTCCAGTCCCTTATCTTGGCCGTCAGTAAACCAGGAATTGCCTGGTTATCTATACTCCTCCGATTAAGATGCGAGCAATGGCGGGAGTCAGACGAGCGGATGGCAGACAGACGATGAGGAGGAGCACACTTCACGTGGCAGCTCTCCAGATCAGACCCGAGACCGATCGGCTACAGGTATATGAGTCTTCTTTAGAACTTTCTATGTATGTGTAACTTCTGTACAAGTATCATGTAATGACGGTAAATGGAAATCCAAAGGGGGCCGGTGGCCTAGTGGTTATAAGTAACGGCGACTGAGACGTCTCCGATACCAGTGAGAATTTAGAAACCCCGGATGAGAGGAAATCATATGTACAGATAGAACTGAATATTGAGGATTCAAAAGGGCGACACGGTAATTGTATGGTCGGAAAAGTAAAAGAACCCCCTCTAGATCGGAGTGGGACCCGCTACGAGAACCTTTTGAAAGTTGTTAAGACCCCGACTTGCCCTAGATTACGTGATAAAGGTTGTGCGGGGAATTAGATGCAATTATACTAGCATTAACACGCCAGAATTATCCGGAGTTCCGAGGTTAAGTGTGCTAGAGTGAGAGCAATTTTGGGATGAGTGACCCCCTGGGAAGTGTACTAAAATTTCCACAAATGTAGATATAAGAGACAAATGGGAAATTGGGGTGACCTAAAGGAAATTAGAATATGCGGAATGGTTAGAAACCTTAAAGAGGTCAGTTCAGCTAAGGCAGACTAGGTCGGTGAAGGAGAAGAAAGCGCAACGCAGCTTTGGAATCAGAGTAAGTTTTGATACCGTTTGAAAATGCTCTGTAAGCGAAATGGTAATAAATGTATATGTGTGCATATGACATTCCATTTATGACTATATCGATCGATAGGTGGATCCTAGCAACCAGTGTTGCAATGTACGGAGGACATTAACGGAACGAAATTCAAAAGACAAAGCGAAGGGTATGGTACAGAGGTTATGAAATAGACTGAGACTGATTTCACTACAGATAATATTGGAGAATTCTAATACAACAATATTTGGAAAAGAAAGAAAATGAGTACATGGAAGGTAAGGAGATCAAAAATGTTGGGAAGAGTGAAAGGTAAGAAACATGATTGAGTAAAGCCTTCAAAAGAGCCGACGGGTAAAGCATAAAACTATTTGCGTAGATATTTGAAGGACAGGTCTGTAAAAGAACTGGAATGTAATAGTATAGGACAAAAAGAGGAACAAATCTGAGAAAGGTTACCGGTGAACATAAAACGAGCATAGGGGAGTACGAAGGATACTTTAATAAATTGACGATAGTAAACCGATAACTTGCCAGGGGAAGGACAAGGATAGTGAGTTAGTGAAATTGATAAGAAAACCTATGACATGGCATGAGGATTCGTGTGAAGACTGAGGAATTCGATTATCTAGAAAATAGAGTGAAAGAATACTTTGCGAACTTCAAAGCCGAAGCTATAAACAACAAAAGAGGAAAACTACTCCCTAAGAGGGATTAAGGATGCTAATGGCTTGATCGAAGGAAGAGAGAGTGGTTGAAAAGAAGGTAACTGGAAACGGATAAGCATCAAAAGGTTAATGGCACCGTTAGACATAAAGGGCAGAGGTATGTCAAAATGGAAAAAGTAAGTATCGGAAATGGATTCCTTTATAAGTATTCTGATTAAGTACGAGAACGTAGCTAGCAAGGGGATAGATATGTCGGACCCGCGATGTAGGAACTTCCGTTTTGAGAAGGTAGCAGATAGCTATTAAGGCGACGGTTACTTAAAGATCATAAGCGTATACGGAACCCTTTAAAAAGGGGGGGGGGGGGAGAACATACTAGATTTGAAACGAACTATGACGATTCAAGCTCCATAAAAGAAGACTTATTAGCTCGGGGCCAGAGTCAGGGTATGTTGGCATATTGTGAAGATTTCGAAAGGACATAGAAATGAAATGACGAAAAGTGTGCCATGAGGAAAATATAGGGAGAAAATATGGAAGACGCCTGGAGAGGCCGACAAACATAAGAGGATAATCCGAAATGACACCATATGAGGTTCTGTATGGCGGGAAGTGCAAGTCAGCGATTGGTTGGTTCGATATTGACGGAACTAAGTTAATCGACTCAGATACGACTCAATAGGCAGTCGATAAAGTGAAACCCATACGGGAGCTATATGTGATGGAAAGGAAACTCCCCCGAAGTATTTCTAAAACCTTATGAGGCTACTTTAACATTTGAGGACGAATGTGTTAAAGGGGGGAGGATGTTATATCCCATATTTTGCACCCTCGGATAATTTGAGAAAATTGTCACTAGTAAGAGATAAGGCAATATTTTAATTTTATTTAATATATAAGTTGTTCAAGAAAAATATTGATGCGAAAATATTGGGGAAGGCTAAGGGCAAAATTGGAAATTTGAAAAATAGTTTCGTGAATTACAAAAAAATTGTCATGAAATAAAATGGGCTTGGAATAAAAAGAAAAAAAAATGGGCTTGAAAAATGGCCAAGAGTGGCCGGCCAACTTGGTATGGGCCAAGGCCCATATGAGAGTTAATATATCCCACTAAAAGATGATAAAATTCATCTGCAACCCAAAGAAAAATCAAGAAGCTTTGAGAGAAAAGAAGACCACCCCATTTTCGGCCAAAAACAAGAAAAAAAGAAATTTTTTTTGAAGCCTTTCATCTTGAACCAAAAAATATAATCTTCTAGTATTCCTACTAATTCAAAGGTCCTCTTTTACGTGGTATAATTGTTGGAGCAAGAAGACTACTCTTTGTGGCAAGTCCAAGATTCTAGTCAAGTGGGAAGTTAAGGAAAAAGGTAAGAATTACTCTTCTTTTATATGTTATGGAAGGTTTATGTATGTTGTAGTATGTAGAAATGAATGAAAATCATGAAAATAAGGTGTGTTGTGTGTGGCTGTGTGGGTGTGTGTGTGTAGCCGTGTGGGTGTGTTTTATGGTGGAGAAGAGATGAATTAATTTACTTAGTATGTTAGTTGTGTTGTTGTGGACTTTATGATGCAAATGAAAGTTTAAGGGTTCAAGTTGGCATTGAAATTGGTTGTGGGTTGTTGTAGGAACTAATGTGATTTTAATATGGTTTTATGTAATTATGAAAATGGAGTTGCTAAAGTGTGAATTGTTGGTATTGTTCATGAATTTGGAAGAAGAAAATGTATTGTTGTTGTTCTTGTTGAATTTGAAAGGTTTCGGGTAGTATGTTGGTTTGGCCGTTGGAATGTAAGGCGGATTTGTTGTTGTATTTTTGGCCGAGTTGAATTCTCGGGGATGGTGGATTTACAGGGGAAATGCTGCCGAAATTTTTATAAATAAAGTGTTGGTTTAGAATTTGACTCTTAAGCGTTTATGGCTAATGTTTGGTATGTACGAATATTGTTGTAGATCTTGCAAGCCAAAGACTCAAATTCGGATTTACGTAGAAAGCGGGAAAGGTATGTAAGGCTTACCTTTTCTTTCTTTTGGCATGATCTTTGTGAAACGAACATACGACGTGTATATGATTCCAAAGAAACTCCTATTCTTAGAGCCACTAGGATGGCTAACGTTCTTGATTTCCATAAGTTGTTTCATGTGGTTTTGATGCCTATCTATGATGTCCAAAGTTCGGTTGATATGTTTCCGAATGGAATTCGAAAGATAGTTGATATGACTAATGTCTTAGTTTTCCAAATGATGGCACGTTTGATCATCCCATCGAGTCTTTGAAACATTTTGATACGTACATATGGTTCCAAAAGCTCTATTTGATTTGATCCATAACGATATACGAAAGATACTTGATATGATTATTGCTTCGATTTTCCAAAAACGGCTTCTGAAACGTTCGTAAGAGGTTCTGTACTTTAAACGCTCCTAACTTTCTTATACTAAATCCGATTGACCCGAAACTTGTTTCTGAGCCTTCAGGGGTCGGTGAGTATACTTGTCCATCGAGTCTTAAAATTGATTTATATACATGTGGTTCTCACTACTCCGCTCGTGGGTGCTACTATTATATCATCCGCCGAGCCTCGGGCCGGTTATGTCATTGTTTGCACTATGTTATACTCGCCACTAACATGTTATGTTATATATGGATCGGAGCCGACGCCTCGACAACATGATATGTTCTGTTTTCTGTATATATATGAGCAAGATATATTTTTCAAAAGAATTATTACTATGGATATGTATATGTTATATGTATGGATCGGGCTGCACGTTCCGCAGCAGTATATATTATATATATGGATCGGGTCGAACGTTCCTCGGCAGTATATATTATATATATGGATCGGGCCGAACGTTCCTCGGTAGTATATATTACATTTATGGATCGGGCCGAACGTTCCTCGGCAGTATATATTATATTTATGGATCGGGCCGAACGTTCCTCGGCAATATATGTTATGTATATATATATGAATCGGGTCGTACGTTCCTCGGCACTATCATATTCGTATGGATCGGTTACATGTATATGTATATGGAGACATATGATGTCAGCACGTATGATCTATGTTTGGAAAGTAAGTATGTTGGTACTCTGGATGATTCACTCATTTTCGGTACTTTTCTGACCCATGACATCGGTAAGCATGATGTACGTTTGGAAAATAAGCACCTTAGTATTCTGATTAATGTACTTACTTTCTTGTACCGTTGTTCCGGATATGTTTCTATTTTCTGTATTCCTTGCCTTACATACACGGTACATATTCCGTACTGACCATCTTTCTTCGGGGGCTGCGTTTCATGCCCGTAGGTACAGACGCGCACGTGAGTGGTCCATCAGCTTAGGACATCCATTCTGTTGTGTTGAAGATCTCCCTCGTTCCGGAGCCCATATTTTTGTACAAATCCTTCTGTTGTACATATTTATGTATATATGACTATTTAGGGGTACGACGGGGCCCTGTCCCGTCATATGGTTCTGTTATGTTTGTTAGAGGCCTGTAGACATGTATGTGGGTCATGGGTAGTTGTGGTTCAGTTATGTTTGTGTGGCGTACGCCTAAGTGGTCCCATTTGCTATGATGGCCTTACGGCTTGTACGTATGTATACATATATGTGTGGGTTATGTATGATATGTATGTTACAGGTGATCGCTTACGACGACGTTTGTTCTCAGTATTAGTATAAACTAATATATGTTGGATATGGATAAGTTATGGATATGTCGATTTGGGCAAGTAGGTGTGTATGGGTGTCCATCTCGGGCACTAGTCACGGCCCACGGGGTTGGGTCGTGACAATAGCCGGAGTCGATCGAGTGAGGATAAACCTACCTACCTTGGGGAAGGGCCAAATCGCGATGTATAAATGAGCTCTCAAGCTGAGGCGGAGAAGAAAGCTTACGATTCTGTTGGTGTGAAGTGAGCTCTAACAATCGAAGCGGCTAAAGGAGCCTGCTTTGCTGACCCTACGAGGAAGTGTTGCTCATTAAAGTCAGCTTCAAACTTCCGGTAACCGCTTATCCCAAGGTAGGTGGGCTTAGATAAGAAATATAGGCATTTTTCTCTATATCAATCCTTCGATAAAGCACTCAAACCAACGAGTAAGGAAAGGAGGCCTTGAGTTGATATTTAAAAGAAGGAGTTCGTCCTGGTGTGCTGCTTCCTTTCCTGCCACTACTTTTTGAGTAAAAAACGCCTCTTTGGTTTAATTCATATTCAACTTTCTCTAGCAGAATTAGACTTTCATTTCTATTTCTTCAAATCCAGCATGACATGTGTCAAGAAGCGAACCCATCAAAGAAAAGTTCGAAAATCCTGTTTTGGCGAATTCAATGTTTCCATATAGATGACCTTCCCTCCGGGCAGGAAATCATATATTGAATAGAGGGTACTCCACCTCTGTAGAGGATACAACACATTGAAATAAAGGAATTGGTGGATCTCTCCCATCAGACAGATCAACGGCACCGGGCATGGGATACACAGGCAGGAGAGCCGATTTGACCGCGCAGACTAAATGAGCGCCATTTTTTTAAAGCGAAAGCGCTGTGCCAACTTGCGTACAAGATTTATATGTGGATTTGATACTATAGTCAAATCCTCTTCATAAGTCCTTTCTTACAGGCTATTCAAGGTCTATTGGCTTTCTTGCTTGTGCGGTACTTCGAAGGCTAAGCCTCGTTTATGCACCGAGAAAGATCGTCGGTAGGAAAGCTCTGTTATGCACCAACGAGGGCCCACTTCCCTATATGCGCTTAGGGAAGGGGAAAAGCTTGATTCTCATAGATTAGACAATACACATGTGCAAACAAGAAAATCAAACGATCTTCTTATTGATACTATATATTTCTCCTTTCCCCTATAGATCCACCTTTCTTCAAAATAAAGATATAGCAACTAAAAGAAAGCTAAATCGAATCGGAATAGGATAAAGAACGCACGAAGGATCAGAGAGAAAGAGGATTCTAAAAGCTAAAAGCATAGAAGACTAGATTGTCAGACTCGGGGGTAGCAGTAAGATCTCTGTCTCCAGAGAAGGCATGAGGGTTTTC